>NC_056662.1:53446764-53746764 GCF_018350195.1 Panthera tigris | reverse complement strand
TATTGCAAGGACGAAGGATACAGGCCTCTCTGGGTACTTGTATCCTATTGACACAAAGATGGACAGTGTCTAGAATATTTGAGCTATTTCACATATCTTGAATACCTTTATCTTTACCAATGAGAGCCCATTTCTGATTTCTGTCCTGCTTCAACAGTGCCCCATTTTCTCCAGTGCAAACTTCTTCCTGACATTCAGTATATGATCACTAGAAAAGATAAAAGTGTTGGTTGAGATATGAGTAACAGGAGCACTTAGAGCAGCTGCCTCTAGCACGCAGGCTGGCCAGGACTGTCACCCCCCAAACTGTGGGTCACCCCAGGACTGTGGGTCACCCGAGGACTATGGTTCTGATATTTGGACAGTTAGTTAGCTTGGGCTAATACACATAACACCGTACTACCTCTTCTAAAGCGTTTGAAAGGGAAGTAAACCCCATGACAAATGTTTTGATAGGCCATGCCAGCTAAACGCAGTCCCTGCCACTTTCTATTGTGCTCCACTATGTGGTGTCTATCATACCGTGTGAGTCTGTGAGCCTGGGTATGAAGCATGAGGATGTGGACACTGAAAACCAGGTAAGGAAATTTAGAGCTTATTCAGTAACTGACATTGACAAGCCATACTTAAATTGAAACATAGGGGAGCACTGGAGGGCTAAATAGATGTACGCTCCTGAGATGGGATTAATGCCCCAATTCCACCATGACTGGATGTGTGGGGACTTGGCTGCCACTTCATCTCCCTGGAGCTGAGTGTCCTCATCTATAAAATGCAGAGACTGGACGAGATGTTCCGTAAGGACCTTTTAACTCCAACATATTACTTTTTTATATTCTACTCTGTGGACACAGGCAGCACGGACTATTTGTGGAGAGAATGTGGGCAAGAATCCTAGTGGGGAGACAAGTACATTTTTAAAACACTTGTAGACAAATATCTGTAAAAATGCCATTCACAGTATGGAATGACTTATTGGTTTCTTGAATCCTACCCCCAACTTTATGCTATAGTGGGCCTTGCTGTGTGGTAAATTTCATCCTACTTATTTATGCATACATGTATTTATTAGACCACCCTCTTAACATAGGATTGAAGGGGAAATTCCTCCATTTGCTTTCTTAACTGTTTTTTTATTTTTAGGCAGAACACTAGGTGGCGATGTTGTGTTTTTAAAACAACTTTTCTTTTTCCACGCTATTGATGAGATACTACTTAAATATAACTACATTTTCCATTTTAGTTCATCTTGAAATCATACTTCCTCATTGTTTAAAATGTGATAAGAACCCTTAATTCTTAAGCTCAGAGGCATTAACATTTTTTGTTGTGTTGTTCTTCAAGAAAACAATCCCAGCAGCTAAGTAAAATAAAATCAAATAAAATCTACCTTATGATATAAAAGGAATTTGAACTTTCCCTGAAAAGGGAATTTAGAACTCATTCTGAAAATATTTAGAGGATTGACAGAAGGATTCTTATTCTCTATGGAGAAGAGTGCCAAACCTAATCTTAACCTTTTTTCGGTGTATCTATTTTCAGAGAGACAGAGGGGAAAAAAAACAACTCTTTTAAAAAGCAAAGACCATTTTAGGTCATCATCATAATACAATTTTTAGAAAGGAAAGACATTAATCTATCTGAGAGGTAATTCTTTGCAAACAAGGAAAATCAGCCAAGGCATTGCTTTCCATGATGAGAGTGAAACGAGAAAGAAAGGATACATAGGACCCAGAATTTTTCTCCTACATGATAGGGAAGAGCATGGGCTCATCTCCTTCCCAGATACTGGTCGTAGAAACTATAAATTTAGAAGAAAAGTTGTTTGTATGTTTGATGATCTGAGACTGGCTTTCTACAAGTGCTGTTATATTGACATCAGGTAAGTCGGAGAATGGGGAGGGAAGACGGATAATGGGGTACTAGTCTTATTTAGTCAGTGATTTATGTCACCAGCCCTCACTGACAAATACACACCCAGCCGCAGTTGCCGAGTGCCTCTGGGACGCCGTTTAAAACCGTGCATGGGCGATGGGCTCTGCCCTGTCCATCTTAGCTTCATAGGTAGGGCACCAGTCTTTCAGGGTTTGGACTTTCTCCTCTGTTAAATGGGGGCTCCCATCTCTCAGAATTGTTGTGATGATTCAGTGAGTGATGACTGAAAAACAGTGATAAAATACGGTGCATAGAACATAGTAGCTATTATTATTCTTTTCCTTTTCTTCTAAAGGTTGGCCCAAAACAACACTAAAGTCACCTGACCTGAAATAATGGCCAAAGTGTTAGTGAAGTTTAGATGTCAAAAGCCAACTCAGACCTTAACAATAGTCATATTTGCTATTGTATTTGCTGTTTATAGCAAATTCACAAGTTGTTTCACGTTCGAAGTAAGTCACTGTCCCTATTAAAATCACATGTACCTCTCTTCCACAAATAAAAAGCAAAAACAGACAAAAACCCCCAGTATGAGAAGCAACAAACTCCACAAGTGACTTAATCATGTAATAAGTGCTTTTAAAACTGCTCTGGCTTAAGTGTCAGAAATTCCCCAAAGATAGAAATATGAGTGTGAATATTGAAATTTGGTTTTGGTTTGATTTTACAGATTTATTTAATTTTTAGATGTGAAGTCTAAGTAAGCAAAAATAATTCCACTTGTCTTATTGGACAAGTAAGGACTGAAGTGATGCCACAATTGACTGTGCTAGACATTATTCACAAAAATATTTGAAAAAAATGAAGCTTTGTTTCATATATCTGTGAATTTAGATTTTCGTTAGCTTTGCTAGATTTTGTGGAGACTATTATTTCATACATACAAATGAATTTATATATATTCCTCTAAATCAGCTGTCCCTAGAACCAGTATTTGTGGAGGAGGTGAGTTCTTTTACTGATATTACAGTAGAAAACGTACAGTGCACAGGACAGGCCCTACAACAAACAATCATCCAGCCCCAAATGTCAGTGGTGCTGTGGTTGGAGAAACCCTGGCTTAGAGGGAGCTTCCCTATTGTGGAGTTTGGACCCCTATGTTATGGGTTAATATTGTGAGGTAATAATCTGGGTCTCAGGTAAGCATTTGGGATACTCTGTAATGAAAGGATACAGAATGTTTGTGCTCTTTGCTCTTTATCAATGTGTCCACAAGAAATGAAAGCTCATAGCTTTTTAGGGCCTTGGAAGTCTATCGTGAAGTCTTCAATGATCTTTTAAAATTTTTGTTTAATGTTTATTTATTTTGAGAGAGTGAGAGACAGGGCAGGAGCAGGGGAGGGCAGAGAGAGAGGGAGACACAGAAGCTGAGGCAGCCTCCAGGGTGTGAGCTGTCAGCACACAGCCCAACACGGGGCTCAAACTCATGAACGTCGAGATCATGACCTGAGCCAAGTCGGACGCTTAACCGACCGAACCACCCAAGCGCCCCAAGACTTTGATCATCTTTTTAAGAGAACAAACTAAACCTTGTGTATTACCAGTGCTATACGATTGCTCTAATATAATGCAAGTTCTCATTCTGAATGAGTCTGTTTGAAATAATTAGTGTTTTACTAGCATATGAAGCAAGAGAGAAGTGTGTTTTTAAGCAATGTTCAGTTGAGGAGGTACTACATAGCAGGCTCTGGGGATAGGCTAGTGGGCTACAAGATGCATTCACTGACTTCAGAGAACCGATAGTCATAAGGTAAGGACAACTGTGAATCAAATCATAACCTGAATCGGTGTAAAATCGCAGTGGGCTGGGTGCTGTGAAGGAGAGGAACCTAGTCTCCAGGAGCAGAAGGGAGAGAGGTGTCAGGTAGAAGAGGGTAGTAGAGAAGGTCAAGGAGGTCAAGAAGGCCAGGACTGCTGGGGGAGTGATGAGGGAGTTGCTGGAAGGTCAAGCAGGGAAGGCAGAAGGGGCAAGCGGGGTTAGGAACTTAGATCTATATCTTAAGAACAGTAAGAAGCATCAAATTAATCAGGAACATGTGATAATCAGTTTTTCTTTTTTTAAAAAAACCACTCTGGTTGGAGAATGGAAAAGGAATGGGGTGAAAATAATTGTGTTGTTCTTATTCCCACTGGGTAAATGATATCCAATATTTCTCCCCAGTCAGGTTTTGGTCACATGAGGGAGAGCCCTTGCCTGTAATAGCCTGGGGTGTGAGACGGGCTTCTTAAGTAAGCTGATGTATGGAACCAATGTGAAAATTCAAAAAGTGATGCCCTGAAGGTGAGGCAAGGCCCGAGTTGGGCAGTCGGTCCAAAACCAAAAATCTATGGGTTTAGATAAAAAGAATAAAACAAGATGGGCACTAAAGCAAGAAATTCAATGTTGGAGAACTACACAGGTCTTGGAAAAGGAAAGCCTGGAAGGACTTCCAAACCATGGTAGGCATATTCCTGTGACTTTTCATGGACACAGCATAGCAGGCACCCTTCTCCCAGATGGCCTCTCGCTTATGAAGGGTGGGAGCCAGGGTGTTCTTGTGTTAGATCAACAAATTGTCTTATGTAACTCTTGAAGATTTCTTTTCTTTCTTTTTTTTTTATGGGTTCTTATTTAAAACCATTTATACCAATTTTGTATTCTTCTGCCACAACACTTCCTCAGTTTGTAGTTTGTGATTGTGTTCTGACATTATTTTTACTTTTCCAGTGAGATTTGCCCTCACGGAAAGGAAGTGTTTAACTCCATAGTCTTCACATACTATTCCCTCTCCTAGTATTACTGCAGTAATGGTATTATGGTGACAAGGAATTGCAAACATCATTCTTCTGCCTTGCAATATTTTTATGTATGTATGTATGTATGTATTTTAAAGTTTATTTATTATTATTGTTATTATTTACATCCAACTTAGTTAACATATACTGCAATAATGATTTCAGGAGTAGAATCCAGTGATTCATCGCCTGCATATAACACCCAGTGCTCATCCCAAGTGTCCTCCTTAATGTCCCTTACCCATTTAGCCCACCCCCCCACCCCCCTCCAGCAACCCTCAGTTTGTTCTCTATGTTTAAGAGACTCTTATGTTTTCTCCCCCTCTCTGTTTTTATATTATTTTGCTTCCCTTCCCTTGTGTTCATCTGTTCTGTGTCTTAAAGTCCTCATATGAGTGAAGTCACGTGATATTTGTCCTTCTCTGACTAATTTCGCTAAGCCTAATACCCTCTAGTTCCATCCACATTGTTGTAAATGGCAAGATTTCATTCTTTTTGATTGCTGAGTAATATTCCATTGTATATATATATATATTCAACATCTTCTTTATCCATTCATCTGTTGATAGACATTTGGGCTCTTTCCACACTTTGGCTATTGTCAATAGTGTTGCTATAAACATTGGGGTGCATGTGCCCCTTTGAAATAGCATACCTGTATCCTTTGCATAAATACCTGGTGGTGCAATTGCTGGGTCATAGGATAGTTCTATTTTTAACTTTTTGAGGAACTTCCATACTGTTTTTCAGAGTGGCTGCACCAGTTTCCATTCCCATCAGCAGTGCAAGAGGGTTCCTCTTTCTCTACATCTTCGCCAACATCTGTTGTTGCCTGAGTTGTTAATTATAGCCATTCTGACTGGTGTGAGGTGATATCTCAGTGTGGTTTTGATTTGTATTTCCCTGATGATGAGTGATGTTGAGCATTTTTTCATGTGTCAGTTGGTTATCTGGATGTCTTCTCTGGAGTTGTGTCTATTCATGTCTTTTGCCCATTTATTCACTGGGTTATTTGTTTTTTGGGTCTTGAGTTTGCTAAGTTCTTTATTGATTTTGGATACTAATCCTTTATCTGATATGTCATTTGCAAATGTCTTCTCCCATTCCGTTGGTTGCCTTTTAGTTTTGCTTATTGTTTCCTTCACTGTGCAGAAGGTTTTTATCTTAATGAGGTCCCAATAGTTCATTTTTGCTTTTGTTTCCCTTGCTTCTGGAGACATGTTGAGTAAGAAGTTACTGCAGCTGAGGCCAAAGAGATTTTTGCCTGCTTTCTTCCCTAGGATTTTGATGACTTCCTGTTTTACGTTTATGTCTTTCATACATTTTGAGTTTATTTTTGTGTATGGTGTAAGAAAGTGGTCCTGGTTCATTCTTCTGCATGTCACTGTCCAGTTCTCCCAGCACCACTTGCTGAAGAGACTGTCTTTATTCCATTGGATATTCTTTCCTGCTTTGTCAAAGATTAGTTGACCATACATTTTTAGGTCTATTTCTGGGTTCTCTATTCTGTTCCATTGATCTAAGTGTCTGTTTTTGTAACTGTTGCAAATTTCTGATGCCGAATATGAATTTCCCAAATCACCATTCCAGATGGCATCTTCCCCACAATGCACCAATGCAGGACCTTCATGGTATCACCAGGAGTCCAATACTCTCTGTTTAAGATTCTTTAGATACCCCTGGTGGGCATGTTGTTGGACTGCATGGTGGGATATGGGGTGTCAGCAGATTGGGAGAGGTGGGCAGTTGCCAAAGACAGGGTGAACGCCCATGGAAAGGAAAATTCAGTAGAGAGGCCATAGGACTGATGATTTTGTCATCTCAGAGGTTTAAAAAAAATTTTTTATGTTTATTTATTTTTCAGACAGAGAGAAACAGAGCATGAGTTGGGGAGGGGCAGAGAGAGCGGGAGACACCGAATCTGAAGCAGGCTCCAGGCTCTGAACTGTTTGCACAGAGCCCGACACGGGGCTCAAACCCACGAACTGTGAGATCACGACCTGAGCTGAAGTTGGAAGCTTAACTGACCGAGCCACCCAGGCGCCCCTCAGGGGTTTTATTTAAAAGAATACCGCAACGGGGTGCCTGGGTGACTCAGTTCGTTAAGTGTCCGGATATCGGCTCAGGTCATGATCTGGAGGTTCTTGAGTTCAAGCTGGCATTGGGCTCTCTGCTGTCAGCACAGAGCCTCTTTTGCATCCTCTGTCTCCCTCCCTCTCTCTCTGCCCCTCCCCATGTGCTTGCACACGCTCTCTCTTTCTCTCTTTCTCAAAAATAAACATTAAAAAATAAAAGAATAACACTAGAATGGATTTCCCCACCATTGCAATTTGACCTCATCTAGTTGTTCTGTGTCAAACCATGCAGCCACACATTGTGACTCTGCTCCTGGGGCCTTCTGGTGGAACTCAGGAAAATCAGGAAGCATGTCTGGGGACTTGCTGGGTGATCCACAGGGGATGCGCTGACATCTGTTGCTAGGAGCCCCCTCCTCCCCTGCAGTGATGGGAAGAACACATAAGTCTACCTTTGAGTGATGAACTCAGGCAAATGGAGGGGTGATGGGCAGGCCTTGGCTTGGTTTCCTTCTGCTCAGTGCTCAGTGTGGGTCTCTGTCTGCTTCCCCAGGATCTGTCCCCTCATTTCAGCCCCGAACATCTACCCACATTGCTCCCACCACCTCCTCTCTCACCATCTCCCCCATGCAGCCCTCATCGAATCTTCCTGGGAAAGGGAGCTGTTGCTCCGAGTTCTCTGCTCTGTTTACAGTAGTTTTTATGGCACATAGTCTCTGCTCTACTCAGGGATTTACCCTTTGATTTTTTTTGATCAATTCAGTCATCACATCCTCTATCCTATGATTGAGATTCATATTTGGAAATTTAAAAACAGAACATTAACTGTGCCTTGCTCTTTGCATTCCTTCTATAATGCAATGCTTCTGATGGATGGAGCCCAACCGTCAGGAGCTAGGGGAAAGAAAGAAAAATTCAAAAATTAATACCCCAGGAAATTATCTTTCTGAATTCTCTGGTTAGTTGCTCGATTCTCTAACTCTCACCATAATTTCTGGACGGTGGCATCTATGCCTACCTTGTTCACTGTGGCTTACCTAACTCCTGGCACAGTGTCCAACACAAAACACGTACTGGGTAAATGCGTGGGGGATAAATAAGCAGATGTTTTAATTTTTGTGGACATTGTTTTATATTGACTAAGGTTATTTTCAGCTGTTGTCCCAGGACTGTTACTGCAAAGGCTTAAGCAGGCAGCTACTTTTTCTCATGTGCAGTCTGGAGGCTGGTAACCTGGGATGGAGCCACTCAAGGTGGTCATCAAAGAAGCTGTTCTGTTTTCCTGCTCCATTCGTTGCATGAGCCTTTTTTTTTTTTAATTCTTTAAAATGTTTATTCATTTTTTTAAATGTTTATTTATTTTTGAGACAGAGAGAGACAGAGCATGAACGGGGGAGGGGCAGAGAGAGAGGGAGACACAGAATCGGAAGCAGGGTCCAAGCTCCGAGCTGTCAGCACAGAGCCTGAAGCGGGGATCGAACTCACAAACAGTGAGATCATGACCTGAGCCAAAGTCGGACGCTTGACCGACTGAGCCACCCAGGCACCCCCTTTGCTTGAGGCTTTTGAACTCACAGTTGCAAGATGATGTTACCACACATCCCCAGGTGGGATGAAGAGGAAGTTCAAGGGGCAAAACAAGATGATCCTGTATCTTTTCACTGTTAGAAATAAAGTAGCATGTTCAGAAGCTTCGCTAATATCTCTGTAACAAACTGTATTACATGGCATCCTTTGCAGCAAGGGGGCAGAAATCAAATTTATTTTAATCTATGAGTAGAGTAACCTGGATTCTCTTGGTGTCTGCTACACTAAAACCCTTGGTAAAGGGTTTTGTATAGTGCACATGTTGTATTTACATTGAATACCCTACTTTTTCAATGTACATAGAAATAGTTTCTTTATGTTATTTACTAACAAAAAGAAGTTTATAAACATCCTTCCCAGCATGGCATTTTTGAGAAACTTTTGAGAGAATATCTAAAGTTGCTTTATTAAAAGAGGAGGCTGGCAATATTTCTGACAATGTCTTAAGGAAAAAAAAAAAACCTTCTTGCAATGGTGCTCATGAGAGTAATCTAAACTGATTGTATCTGATCAGTGATTCAGAATTTAGATTAAGCAAGAGTGGAATTCAAAGATAAATGATCCCTTTAAGAAAACGTTCAGTTAGTATACTCCTATTCATCTCCACTAACGGTGTATTTTTTTCACACAGTCAAGACATGGTTTTATTCATTCATGTACTCTGTGGACAACACCGAACACCCACAAGGGTCCAGGTGCTGTGCTTACGTGTGAATGTATTCATTCAAGACGAACGGTGAGGTGTATCTGCATGCTGGGGCTGTGGCACTGCCTTCCATCAACAAGGGCTGAGCCCTCACGAAGCTTGCATTTTAGAGGCAGGCGGCAGAAAATAAATGTACAGGTAGATAAAGAACACCTTGTAAACAGAAATCATCACTTGAAGAAGATAAAACAAGGCTCAGAGTAAGAGTAACCAGGTGACGGTGGAACAGGGAGCCCTTTTACATTGGGTAGTCAGGGGTCCTTCCTGAGATGCGAGGGAGAGGAGGGAAGCAACCAGGAGGCGGGGGGCAGGGGTGGGGACCCCAGGCAGAGGGGACAGTCAGTGCAAAGCTCTGAAACTGAACAACTGTAGACCTCTGACCAGGAGAAAACCCTGGTGTGGCTGAGAGTAGTAAGAGGATTGGGGTGCACGATTACAAGGGACTAGATCACAGAGGTCCTTCAGGCCATGTGAAGGAGTTCTGACTTAATCTTAAATGAAATTAGCAGCCACTGGAATGCTACGTCTGATTTGTGACCTAAAATTTTAGTGCGATGATTAGCTCTAGGCATTAGGGCTGGCAGTGGTAGGGTGGGCAGTGAGGTATGGTACTTGGATTAAGCTGTGGGGTAGACTTGGGAGGTGGAGACTGTGAGATTGGCTGTAACCTTCTGTGGGGTGCAGAGGGGAAGAGAATCAAGATCACTCCCAGCTTGTGGATGGGGCACAACACTACCTCTGTTGGTTAGCTCCCGCTGTCCTAACAAAGTACTCTAGGCTGGGGTCTTATGCAACAGGCATTCATTTTCGGACAGTCCCGGAAGTTGGAAATCCAAGCTCATGGGTCCGCAGGTTTGGTTTCTCCTGAGGCATCTCTCCTTGGCTTGCACATGGCTTCCATCTTGCTGTGTTGTGTCCTCAGGAGCTCTGTGCTCTGTGTTCATGCATCCCTGGTGTCTCCCCTATTCATCTGTGTCCAAATTCCCTCTTCCTACGGAGACCCCGGTCAGACTGAATTAGGGCCAACCCTAACTTCTTATTTTAACTCCATCACCTCTTTAAAGGCTCCATCTCCAAACACACTCACATTCTGAGGAGGGGGAGGGGAGGGGCCGAGGAAGGAGCAGGAGAAAAGAAACTTTTGGAAATGATTCTTATGTTTTGCTCAGTGAGAGAAGTTGTCAAGTGCAATTATATTTACTCAGATATAAAATTTTGCTTCAGAATGTAAGAAATTTCATGATCATAGATGACCTTTGGTACTGAGAAAATTGGTTAGCTCTTTGGGGAGGGAGATGGGTAGAAATGATTTGCATTCTGAGGCAGGAGTAGTTAGTAAAAAGAATGGCCCAGCTCAAATATCAGATTGACCGCTGGTTCCTTAGTGCTTTGAAATCATGGAAACTCCAGGGGAAGACCTTCTCACAATGAAAATACTTTATTGTTTTTTCCTGGTAACATAAATCATGGGTGATTATTCACATATCATTGGTGCATCATTAGACATTCAGAGAATGCGATGCAGGGAATATGTAAGGAAGAAAATGAAATCGTCTGAAATTCTACCCTCCGAGATCACCAGCATTAACAGGGGTTCACGGTAGTTTCTTCATGCTTTGCTTTATGCTTATATATGCACATCTATAATTCATACCATGCAAGCTAGTACTTTATTCAGAGTAGTGTGTGTGTGTGTGTGTGTGTGTGTGTGTGTGTGTGGTGTGACTGTGTGTGTACACATATTCCTCCTCCACTCCCTGGGAACTCTGCTGGCAACCTGGTTTGTATGCTCTCTTTTCTCCAAGGACCCATGTTCACTTACCAATATATGCCTGTATCTACACTCAAACAACAGCTTCGATTTTAAAGTCAGTTTTTCCAAAGTACGATCTCAAGTGAATGTGTCCGGCTATGCAAACACACTTTTTTCCTCACCTCATTTTCTCATTCACCTCTCTTCTTTTCAAGGGTTCTGCCTCATAAACGCTAATGGTGTGCTTGCTTTGTTCCTTGAATACAATTTCTGTGCCTGTTGAGACACTGTATTTCATCCCTGTGAACAGCACATCGTTGTTTGATTTCCTTCTTTCCCAGTTTGTCCTTCTCCCACCTATTCTTGGTGGAGGAGATGATGGGGCACTTGCTGGTGGACAGATGATGCGATTAGATGCTCAATTAGCATACACCCTGCAGATTTTTCTCCCAGCACATTCCCTCTCTGTATTAATTCTGTCTAAATGTCAGTGAGTCAGAAGCTGTTTCTACACATTATTATTATTAGTTATTCTGCACTCTGGTTCACTTTTGAATTGACCCTGATCTTGGTTTAGAAATCCACAAAGTGCTTCTCTGATCTTTTGGTCTTTGCCACTGCTTTTTACAAAGGTAGAGAATTGTTCTTCTTTCCTTATTGAAGAGACTTGGATTCCCACACAAGGCAAGAATCCAGTTTCTATGGCTTTCCTTCCTACAGAGCCCACCCAGGCAACTTCCCAACCATCTGCTCACCTCTTCCACACAGCTTCACTGATCTCAGTGCAGAGAATGGCCACTGCTTGACTGAACTTGCCTGGCAATCAAAGTTGTTTCAATTGAAATTATGTTCCAGTCCTTCAATGAAATGTCATTCTCTTCAGGGATGCTTGGGTGGCAGAAAGCAAAATTGTTCTATGCTTCTGATTAGCATGCTTTTCACCGTGGGGAATATTCTTAGCATGGGTCTTGACCCCAGGGAAGCAATACGATTTCTGGTTTTAATGTTATGAAATGTTAACCCTAAAGGGCAAAGCAGATATTACTAGTTGTACATTCTTAATGACACACACACTAAATGAGTTGCAACCCTGAATACAGATAAAATAAAAGTTAATGGAAATATGTTATGGCATTATTAGAGTTTAATGGAAACTTACTGAGATTTTATTTAAAATTTTGTGTGAAAGGTGAAGTTATAATGAAATTATGCAAAGGGAGAGGTTCTAGAATGATCAAGAAGTAAGTACTTCTCCAGCTGTCAGTACTTTCTCCAGCTGTCACCTGTCCGTGAGTGGATTTAAGGCCATGTTCACTATTTCCAAAGGCCAATTCTTCATGACCATCATTAGCACAGACTTGTTCTCACCAGGTCTGACACTACACCCAAGAGGAAATGAGGGCTGAATCCAGAGGCTGGCACATTCTGCAGGCCAAGCTCCTTGTTCTCTTGTGCATGGAACTCTGAGCCCACAGGACAGGGGGTGGCTGTGGGACTGGGAAGGAGACTGGTAGCTGCCAAACTTCCTGGATGCACTGAGTGGTGAATAGGTCCGAACGCCAGTTCTGTTGGATATCTGTGTTGAGAACTCTGTCCCAGAATTCAGAGCTTTCTGGGGACCATCAAGTAGACTGATGTTCCCCATGGTTGGCCCTGTTGTCTCTACTTCTAGGAATATGTGGACAAAAAAATATCCTTTGTTGCTCAAGAATGAGGCTTCAGCTCGTGGAATGTTTCTACAGTGTCAAACCTTCAACAGTTCAATACTGGTGTAGTGTGTGTGTGTGTGTGTGTGTGTGTGCGTTTTCATGTGTGCAAATGTTCTGACCTCATTTTGGAAATTTAAATGCAGGTTAACATAACTTGGTTTTCCTGCTGTGTGGGTGCCTAGGAAATGTAATTGAATCTAACCAACAGGTATGCTCTGTGGAAGGGACAGATGAGTTTCCTGTGGGGAATGGAGAATAATACAGGTGGTTCGGAATTGGAAAACAGCCTGTGGAAGCAAATGAACTCCACCCTAGAAACTGGAGTTTCCAGAAAGCTCTGCATTCTCACCTGAAGTCTTGTTGCCCATCTGAGGAAGTCTAAGCAGGTCATTTAAGCCCTTGGGAATTTTTTAGGTAAAAATGTTGTCAATTATAAAAGGACTAAATTGGCTGTGTGACTTAAAAAACTCCTTCTAGGGGCATATCAGTGGCTCAGTTGGTTGAGCGTCCAACTCTTGATTTTCACTCAGGTCATGATCTCATCATTCATGAGTTTGAGCCCTGCACTGGGCTCTGCACTGACAGCATGGAATGGAACCTGATTGGGATTCTCTCTCCCTCTCTCTCTCCGCCCCTCCCCCACTTGTGCTCTGGCTCTTTCTCTCTCTCTCCCTTTCTCTTTCAAAACAAACAAACAAACAAACAAACAAACATTTAAAAATCTTCCAGATTGAAAATTATCAGCCAAACGTGAAATGATAGACTGACTGCCACTGTCTTCAGATGCATATGTACAAAAGCACTAAATAGAGCATTCGAAAAAGCATGTAATAAGCAAAGAAATCCAGTAACTTCCAGAACTTAAGTTATAACTAGAGTAGAAGTTAGATGCCCTAAAAATCCCCTTTAGCAATTATTACATTACACAAACCATTGCCCTGATCATTCCTTCATTCATAAAATATTTTGAGTTCACACTCTGTGGGTGGTGGTTGCAAGGTGCTAGGAATACAAGTGAAATAAGATGCACTTCTCTTCCTTGAAGGAGTCATAGGAGGTTGGTCCTGGAGAAAGGGTGGGAAGTACATGGTACAGAAGCTAATTACCACACAGTATAATGAGAACTACAACATAAGTATATCCCCTAAAGGACAACTTGCTGCCTAGGAAATACTGATCTTGTGGAACGTGTCCATCCATGTTGTAAAAATGTAAGATGGAAGTGATCACAAAATGCTCATATATGCTCCCCACTCACTGGTTTTTCAGATGGTAAAACCAATCACTGTAAAATGTATATGTGAGTATAATATATGAGCTGTTCAGTGGAATGAATGCAAGACAATATAGGAGAAGGGGCATTGGCTCTGGAATGAGGCGGAGGCAAATTTAGATTCTGGCTCCTATTAGGTTGGTAACCCAACTTCAAGTTTCAATTCCCTTGTTTATACAAAGGACAACAGTGCCTTCCTCACTTGCTAAGACATTGAAATAGAATAATGTGAAAGGATCTAATTTTCTGGCTGGCTCTCTTGGTGTTTTATTGTTTCAACTTCTGTTGGGCACTCTTTCCCCTATGTATCTGGCAATGTTTCTTTTATTTTACTGAAATTCCCCATCAATACAAGCGATAAAAGTCTTCCTTTTGTCTCTGGTACAATTGAAACATCTTGGTATCTGGAATTAAATTTGTATTGTTAACACATTCCCGTTTACATAGTGATGGGATTTCAGCTCTTTTATGAGGCTCCCTAGAAAATGTGCACATGGTGAGGGAGCATCTCCATGGGCTTCCAGACTATCCACGGTGTGACCTCTATCTCCTCTGTCACTTAGTTACATTCTACCAGCTCTCAATCCCCCTAAGGGCCATTTTGGCCACTTCTCTGTCTCTGTTACAAATTGCCTGTCCATTGCCACTCAGCCCAACACCCTTTACCTTTTCACTTTGCCAGAAACTGTCAACTTAGAACCTAATATATGCCAAGTGCCAGGCGACATATCTTCTGCTTTGTAGGAATTGTTGTCTGTGACACAGGAACTTGCCTATCACTATGCCCTGTTATTTCTACTGTCTGGAAAGCCATTGCTAGGGCTCACTTTGTTTTTGCTTACAGGGAAATATCATCTCCTCCTCTGAAGTTCACCCTTGTAGATGGGCTTTGCTGTATGGTTGCTTGACCCAAGGGTTTTTGATTTGTACATCATTTTGCTTCCTGGTGCTATATCTGCCACAAAGTTGATTGGCCAGTTGGGAGTCCCTGAAATCCACACTACAATTTAGTTTTTGATGTACCTATCACTGTTTGCTCCAGATTTCTTTTTAAGGCTCTGAATACCACTGTTGAACAAGGTTTGAACTCTTTTTCTAGAAGGCTCCTTGTTTCCCATGTAAATTGGTGGAAACAGACACCTGAGTACAGTGTCTCACACTCATAGATACACACTCATAGACATGTGTGTATTAAGTATGAAGTTGGAACATGCAGAGGTGCTTCAAGATTTAAAACAAAATGGAATATTTCTTTTAAAAGAGCTCTTGAATTCCAGTCAAATTGATGGATTGAGCATAACAGATCTTATTCTACTCCAGACACAGAGAAGTTCTGGATGAAATATTTTAAAATATTGTCAAGGTTCACAAAACAAAAAATGGAGGAAAGCTGAACTGAGCCAGCCCCTGGATTAGTGGCCCCTCATACAGAGCTTTTGACAATTGTATGGGATTGGGAAACAAATATGTAGGTTCACACTAAGCAGGGAGAAAACTGAGCTCTTAGGTTGAAGCCAGGAGCTTGGGGAATTGTTACCTCTTCTTGAATGGGGACTGGACTATCTACCTACTAGGTCAAAGTCAGAGTAAAGAGCAAACTGACCACTCCTGATCATGGCTGTAAGCAGAATTATTCATGACCAGAACTTCAGGCCTGTGGAACACTTAATTGTTGAACTCACAGAGTTACATCAGGACCCACAATAGGATTTGGGCAAATAAACAACTATGCAGAGAAGTCTCCAAGACCCAGGGAAAGAATACTCATGGAGAACTATGATGTGAAATGAAATCATACAGAAGAATGATACAATATTTGATAAAGCTGGTTCCATGAACACTGATCTACAATACCACCCCCACTCTGACTCCAAATTGGCATGTGCATGTCTAAGGAGAAGTGATAAGAGAAGAATATGAATACAACTTAAATATGTTTGAAGGCCAAAAAGGATAAAGAAAACTATGATGTAAGAACAAGAAGTTATGAAGTGGAACAGATACACACAATAACCAAAAATATGGTAATTAAAAAAAATCACTAAATGGGTTTAATGATACACTAGACAAAACTGTAGGAAGAATCAGTGACAGAGCAGATATATCAGGTAAATCTTCAGAAATCAGCATAGAGAAATAATGACATGAAAAATACAAATGTTAAGACAAAATGAAAAGGCCCAATATAGCTGTAATGGAGTTCTAGCAGGTTATGGAGACAGCGGTAAGGGCAATGTCCAAAAAAATAATGCTGAGAATTTTCCAGAAGTGGAAAAAAAACCCCATCAGATTGAAAAGTTAGAATAGAATAAGTAATTTTTATACACCCACAAAAAATGTAAAGAAACTGAAAAACATGAAGAGAAAATTTCTAAACCTACCAGAGAGAAATCAGAGCTTTGATAAATAAACATTGGTCTAAAGATGGCAGTCTTTTCATCAGAAATAAAAGAAGACAGAAAACAATGGAGCAACATCTTTAAGATCCTGAGGAACAATATTGTGAATGTCGAAGGCTGCCTAGATGAATGAATATTTAAGGATGAAGGGGAAACATTGGATATAGTTTTATAAATGTTATTATTTAAAGATTATTATGGCCAGATATATGACATATAAAAATAATATACTTAAATGAGAATAATGAATTTATAAAGAAGGGGTGGGATGCAGGAAGTAATAGTAAGCAAAAACAAATGTGTGGAACATGGTGATACATTTAAATACATATTCCCTGTAGAGTAAAATTGTAATGAGAACAAGAGTGAAATAACCTGGGTATGTATGAGCTTACAAGCCACATAGAAATAAATAACAGAATACTAATTATGTGAGTTAGGGATTCGGAGTGTGGGAAATTTGGAGGGAACTTCAGTTATTGCTAGCCCTTTAATCTTGCTTGGGAAGAAGATAGAGACATTGATTTATTTTATACTTATTTAGAAAATATAATTCTAAGTATGTATGTGAAACATAAGCATAAATGCACAATATATAATGCATATCTCTGAACCAGTAGAGGGAAAGATAGGAAATATATACAGTTTGATCAACCTCTTGAAATAGAAAAGAAGAAAAGATAAGTAAATATAAATATATATTAAAAATCCACAAAATAAGATAGCAGAAACAAGTTCAAATATATCAAAATCATAAAATGAATGGGCTAAACAAAAATTAAATGGCAGGCATAAACAGATTGGATGAATATCTAGCTATTTGATGCTTATAAGAATATTTACAATATAAGGACACAAAAATGTTGAAAAACAATGGACTGTAAAATATATGCCAGGTAAACACTAAAAGAAGATGGTATAGAAATATTAGTAATAGCAAAAAGAAAATGTTAGAAAAAGCAAAAAAAGGAAACATTTCATGTGAAAAATAGGGGAAAAATTCTCCAAGAAGTCATAGAAATAATGCAGATGAAATATAATCTCCAAACATTTAAGGAAATAATTTACAGAAAAATAAAAGAAATTGACAAAGCCACAACGATAATGGGAGGTTTAACATATACCTTCCAGAGAATGATACCTCAAATTTACAAAATAATTATAGAAAAAAATGAAAAACACATTTGGCAAACCTTAATTTAATGAGTTCATATAAAGTTTTGCTCTTGACAAAAAATACAATTTATTTCAAGCATATACAGAACTTTTCAAAAGATGTATCATATATTTCATTGAAGAAAGTCTCCACAAATTCCTAAGAATTTGTATTATACAATCATCTTCTCTGACTACAATGCAACACAATTAGAAAAATAAAGAATTAGAATGAACTCAAAAAACCCTCAAATGTTTATAAAAATACTTGAGAAAACACATTTCAATATAATCTATGAATTATTAAAAAATCATGATGTAAATTAAGAAAATGAGAAAAGTGCCATAATTTTAAAAACTGTGGATATCAGTTAAACTAATTCTCAGAATGAATGTTATAGCTTTCAAAAAGGTATTAGAAAAAAGATATTAAATACCAATTAGCTAAGCAGCCAATTTAAGAAGTGAGAAAAAAAACAAAAAAGCAAACTAGTTGGTTCCTTTTTCAATTCTGAAAACATTCAGGTATCATTTCTTTAAATATTGCCATTGCTCCAGTATCTTATTATTATTTTTTTGATGCTGATTGTTCTCTGCCCTTTTCTGCTCCCTTGATTTTATCTCTTTTGTCTCTGTGTATTGCATATTTGATATTTTTATGACCTATTTTCCAATCCATTAATTCTTTCTTCATCCTTATCTAATCTGCCATCACAGTCACACTTTGTGACCATATTTATGGTTTTTGTATTTTTTAGTTATAGGTATTCTGTTTTTTTTTTCAGATTTCTTATATCATTTGCTATAGTTTTCTGTTCTCTGTAGATATCTTTCAGCTTGATTTAATTTTTTTACATAGTAATTATAATTTTTTAAAAAGTTGTATCAAATAATTCCAATATAAAGGTTTGCTTTTCTTCCCTGCTCTTTCTCCTTTATTGTGTTGGGTGCATGTGTGCGTGTGCGTGTGTGTGTGTGTATGTGTATGCATGTATACCAGGTTATCATTGTGTGCTGGTTACTGTATTTCTTTTTATTTCTTTTAAAAATTTTTTATACTATAAAACCAGCTGTTTATTCAGTTGTCTTAACAAATACATGTTTTTGTTAAATATAATTTATTGTCTAGTTGGCTAACATACAATGTATACAGTGTGCTCTTGGTTTTGGGGTAGATTCCTGTGATTCATCACTTACATACAACACCCAGCGCTCATCCCAACAACGGCCCTCCTCAATGCCCATCACCCATTTTCCGCTCTCTCCCGCATCCCACCCATCAACTCTCCTTTTGTTCTCTGTATTTAAGAGTCTTTAATGGTTTGCCTCCCTCCTTCTCTGTAATTCTTTTTTCCCCTTCCCTTCCCCATGGTCTTCTGTTAAGTTTCTCAAGTTCCACATATGAGTGAAAACATATGATATCTGCATTTCTCTGACTGACTTCTTTCACTTGGCATAATACCGTCCATTCCAGCCACATTGCTACAAATGGCAGGATTTCACACTTTCTCATTGCCAAGTAGTATTCCATTGTGTATATAAACCACATCTTCTTTATCCATTCATCAGTTGATAGGCATTTGGGCTCTTTCCATAATTTGGTTATTGTTGAAAGGGCTGCTATAAACATTGGGATACATGTGCCCCTATGCATCAACACTCTTGTATCCTTTGGATAAATTCCTAGTAGTGCTATTGCAGGATCCTAGGGTAGTTCTATTTTTAATTTTTTGAGGAACCTCCACAGTGTTTTCCAGAGTGGCTGCACCAGTTTTCATTCCCACCAACAGTGCAAGAGGGTTCCCATTTCTCCACATCCTTGCCAGAATCTGTTATTTCTTGAGTTAATTTTAGCCACTCTGACTGGTGTGAGGTGGTATCTCGGTGTGCTTTTGATTTGTATTTCCCTGATGAAGATGATGATATTCAGCATCTTTTCACATGTGTATTTGCCATCTGGATGTCTTCTTTGGAAAAGTGTTGATTCATGTCTCCGGCCCATTTCTTCATTGGGTTATTTGTCTTTCAGGTGTTGAGTTTGGTAAGTTCTTTATAAATTGTGGATACTAACCCTTTATCTGATATGTCATTTGCAAATATCTTTTCCCATTCCAAGTTGCCTTTTAGCTTTATTGGTTGTTTCCTTTGCAGTGCAAAAGCTTTTTATCTTGATGAGGTACCAATAGTTCATTTTTGCTTTTAATTCCCTTGCCTTCAGAAATGTGTCGAGTGAGAAATTGCTGTGATTGAAGTCAAAAGGTTGTTGCCTGTTTTATCCCGTCAGGTTTTGATGGTTTCCTGTCTCATATTTAGGTCTTTCATCCATTTTGAGTTTATTTTTGTGTATGGTGGTCTAGTTTCATTCTTCTGCATGCTGCCCAGTTCTCCCAGCACCATTTGCTAAAGAGACTGTCTTTTTTTCAATTGGATACTCTTTCCTGCTTTGTCAAAGATTCATTGGCTATATATTTGTGGGTCTAATTCTGGGTTTTCTATCCTATTTCATTGGTCTATGTGTCTGTTTTTTTGTCCCAATACCACACTGTCTTGATAATCACAGCTTTGAAGTAGAGGCAAAAGTCTGGGATTGTGATGCCTCCCACTTCGGTTTTGTTTTTCAACATTACTTTGGATATTCAGGGTCTTTTGTGATTCCATTCAAATTTTAGGATTGTTTGTTTTACCTTTGAGAAGAATGCCAGTGCAATTTTGATTAGGATTGCATTGAATGTGTAGATTGCTTTCAGTAGTATTGCCCTTTTAATATTTATTCTTACAATCCATGTGCATGGAATGTTTTTCCATTTCTTTGCATCTTCTTCAATTTCCTTCATAAGTTTTCTATAGTTTTCAGCATACAGATCTTTTACATCTTTGGTTAGGTTTATTCCTAGGTATTTTATGGTTCTTGGTGAAATTATAAATGGAATCGATTCCTTGATTTCTCTTTCTGTTGCTTCATTATTGGTGTATAGAAATGCAACTGATTTCTATACATTGATTTTGTACCCTGCAACTTTGCTGAACTCATGTATCAGTTCTAGCAGCCTTTTGGTGGAGTCTTTTGGGTTTCCCATGTAGAGTATCATGTTGTCTGTGAAAAGTGAAAGTTTGACTTCTTCTTTGCCAACTTGGATGCCTTTTATTTCATTTTGTTGTCTGATTGTTGAGAAGGACTTCCAACACTATGTTAAACAACAGTGGTAAGAGTGGACATCCCTGTCATGTTCCTGATCTCAGGGGGAAAGCTCTCAGTTTCTCCCCCTTAAAGATGAAATTAGATGCGTTGGTTTTCATATATGGCTTTTATGATGTTTAGGTATATTCCTTCTATCTTGACTTTCTTGAGGGTTTTTATTAAGAAAGATGCTGTATATTGTCAAATGCTTTTTCTGAATCTATTGACAGGATTATATGGTTCTTATCATTTCTTTTATTAATGTGATGTATCACATTGATTTATATACAAATACTGAACCAGCCCTGCAGTCCAGGAATGAATCCCACTTGATCAAGGTGAATAATTCTTTTTATATGCTGTTGAATTCGATTTGCTAGTATCTTGTTGAGAATTTTTGCATCCATGTTCATCAGGGATATTGGCCTGTAATTGTCTTTTTTTTTTTGTGGAGTCTCTTTCTGGTTTGGGAATCAAGGTAATGCTGGCTTCATAGAATGAGTGTGGAAGCTTTCTTTCTGTTTCTGTTTTTTGGAACAGCTTGAGAAGGATAGGTTTTAACTCTGCTTTAAATGTCTGGTAGAATTCCCCTGGGAAGCCATCTGGCACAGAACTCTTATTTCTTGGGATATTTTTGATAACTGACTCAATTTCTTCACTGGTTATAAGTCTGTTTAAATTTTCTATTTCTTCCCATTTGAATTTTGGTAGTGTGTGGGCATCTAGGAATTTGTCCATTTCTTCCAGGTTGTCTAGTTTGTTGGCATATACTTTTTCATAGTATTCTGTGATAATTGTTTGTATTTCTGAGGGGATGGTTGTGATAAGTCCAATTTTTCATGATTTTATCTATTTGGATCCTCTTTTTGAGAATTCTGGCTAGGAGCTTATCAATTTTGTTTTTTTCTTTCTTTTCTTTTTTTTTTCTTCAAAAAGCCAGTTCTTAGTTTCATTAATCTGTTCTGCTGTTTTTGGATTCTATATGGTTTATTTCTGCTCTAATCTTTATTATTTCTCTTCTTCTTCTGGTCTTGGGGTTTCTTTGTTCTTCTGCTTTTAGTTCCTGTAGGTGTGCTGTTAGATTTTGTATTTGGGATTTTTCTTGTTTCTTGAGATAAGCCTGGATTGCAATGTATTTTCCTCTTAGTACAGACTTTGCTGCATCCCAAAGGGTTTGGATTGTTGTGTTTTCATTTTCATTTGTTTCCATATATTTTTTTAATTTCTTCTTTAATTCCCTGGTTGACCCATTCATTCTTTAATAGGATGTTCTTTAACCTCCATGAATTTGAGGTTTTCTAAACTTTTTCCAGTGGTTGATTTCAAGTTTCATAGCATTGTGATCTGAAAATGTGCATGGTATCACCTCAATTCTTTTATATTTATTGAGGGCTTTTTTGTGACCCAGTATGTGATCTGTCTTGGAGAATGTTCCATGTGAACTCAAGAAGAATGTGTATTCTACTGCTTTTGGATGAAAAGTTCTGAATATATCTGTCAAGTCCATCTGGTCTAGTGTCATTCAAGGCCATTGTTTCTTTATTGATTTTCTGCCCAGATGATCTGTCTATTGTTGTAAGTGGAGTATTAAAGTCACCTGCAATTGCTGTATTATTATTAATAAGATTGCTTATGTTTGTGATTAATTGTTTTGTATATTTGGGTGCTCCCAATTGGGTACATAAACATTTATAATTGTTAGCTCTTCTTGATGGATAGACCCTGTAAGTATGATATAATGCCCTTCTTCATCTCTTGTTACAACCTTTAATTTAAAATCTAGTTTGTCTGATAAAAGTATGGCTACACCAGCTTTCTTTTGACTTTCAGTAGCATAATAGATGGTTCTCCATCTTCTCACTTTCAATCTGAAGGTGTCATCAGGTCTAAAATGGGTCTCTTGTAGACAGCATATAGATGGACTTTTTTTTTAACCCATTCTGATACCCTATGTCTTTTGATTGGAGCATTTAGTCCATTTAAATTCAGCATTATTATTGAAAGATATGGATTTAGTGTCATTGTGTTATTTGTAGGTTTCATGCTTGTAGTGATGTCTCTGGTCCTTTGTGGTCTTTGCAATATTCCATGTACAGTCCCCCTTAGGATCTCTTGTAGGGCTGGTTTAGTGGTAATGAACTCCTTCAGGTTTTTTGTGTGGGAAAACCTTTATTTCTCCTTCTATTCTGAATGACAGCCTTGTTGGATAAAGGATTTTTCACTGCATATTTGGAAAAATAGGAATTTTGGAATATGAAATTCAGCACATTGAGTATTTCCTGCCACTCCCTTTTGGCCTGCCAAGTTCAGTGGATAGGTCTCTTACTGTCCTTATGTGTCTACCCTTGTAGGGTTAAGGCCCATTTTTCCCTAGCTGCTTTCAGAATTCTCTCTTTATCTTTGTATTTTGCCAGTTTCACTATGATAAGTTGTACAGAAGATTGATTCCTGTTATGTCTGAAAGGAGTTCTCTATGCCTCCTGAATTTCAATGTGTGTTTCCTTCCCCAAATTGGGGAAGTTCTTAGCTATGATTTGTTCAAGTAAACCTTCCACCCCTTTCTCTCTCTTCTTCTTCTTCTGAAACTCCTATGGTGTGGATATTATTACATTTCACTGAGTCACTTAGTTCTCTAATTCTCCCCTCATGGTCTAGAATTTTTTTTATATCTCTTTTTCTCAGCTTCATTTTTCCCCCATAATTTTATAGTCTATTTTACTTATTCTGCCCTCTGCCTCTTCAATCCTCGCTATCACTACATCTAGTATATTTTGCACCTCATTTATAGCACTTCTTAATCCATCATGACTATTTTTTAGTTCTTTGATCTCTGCAGCAATAGATTATCTGCTGTTTTCTATACTTTTTTCAAGCCCAGTGATTAATCTTATGACTATTATCCTAAATTCTTGATAAGATATATGTTGTATTTCTTATTTGATCAATTCTTTAGCTGTCATTTCTTCTTGGAATTTCTTTTGAGGAGAATTCTTCTGTTTTTTTTATTTTGACTAGTTTTCTGTCCCTTATGGGTTTTAAAAGCTTGTTATGTGTCCTGCACCTGTGAGAACTACTATATTAAAGAGGGGTCATACACTGTCCAGGGCCTGGCCCTTCAAGAGGTATTTTTTGGAGTGTTACTTGCTCTCTGTTGTTGTGACTTTGATTGTTTTATCTCCCTACTCAGTGATGTTCTGGACCCTCCACCAGGTGTGCTTTGATTTGTTCATTGAAGGAACCCTGGGAAAAAAATTTTTTAAAGGGTGGGTGGTGGTGATGGAAGAGACTTTATCCCATACAAAAAGAGAAATGAGAGGGGCAGGGAAAAATAAAAAAAAAAAATAAAACTGACCAGAGGAACTATACAGCATAATCCAGAGATAGAGTAAAATAAAGAAGGAGGTATATAGCAGGTCTCAAGAGAATAGATTAAATATATCTGCTTAAACAAACCAACAACCAGAACAACCAGAGTGTGTGTGTATATATATATATATATATATATATATATAGTAAACATTTTCTGAGAATTCATCAGAAAATGCAAAACTGCTGGGTGCCTTGGAACTAGTGGCAGTGCTGGTCTGGAGGAGGGGCTATATGGTTAGTCAGCATCAATCTCGTGTGGGTAGATATAGAGTTACCAAGTGTGGAGGGGTGTGGTTTGGGGTAGGCGAGTCCTGCCTCCACTGTGGGCCCAGTGTCCCTTCCATGAAGTCTCACCTTGTTTGTGATGGGTAGAAGAATGGTGACATCCCAGTTTCTTCTCCCCGGACCAGATGTCCCAAACCACTCTGTTCAGGCCATCCTCACAATACTGTGTGGGCACAAGTGGGCTGTTTGTTGTTTTTGTTATTGTTGTTTGTTTGTTTTATTTTCTTTTTCCTGCTCCACAGTCTCCCAGGCCTCTTGGGGCTCATCTGGGATTCAAATCCTGATGTCTTAAAGGATCCTACTCTATGCGCCCGGTTCTGGGGAAGTGTCACTCCACCCCACCGATGAAGGGCCTCCTCACAGTGCCATGCTGGTGTGAATGGGATGGTTTGTCCTGCTCTGCTGACTCCTGTGCCTTCTTGGTACTCAGCTGGGATTCAAACCCCGATGTCATAAAGGATCCTGCTCTGTGCATGCCAGTTCCAAGGAAGTTCCACTCCACCCAGCTGACAAAGGGCCTGTGGCTGATGGGTGCAAATAGGGATTTTTGTCCTTGGAACTATATACTTTCTTCCCACAGCACTCAAGTGAGGGGATTGCTTTCTCCCACTGCAGACTGCACCTCTGAGCTAGTTACTGAGCCCGGGCTGGCTCACCTCCTCCTCAGATGCATGAACAGGACAGCCAGCCCCAGTCCGGGGAATGCCCTGTAGGTAGAGATTGGATCTTTCTCTGTTTTTTCTCAGTCCCCAGTCCATGGTTTTTCTCTTCTTCAAGTACAATCCTACACTTTCTCTGTCTCTCTTTCTCTTCCTTTTGTCTCTCTGCAGAAAGGGATCCCTCCCCTCCATGCCTACACCTCCCATTTTATCTGTCCCAGTTTGCAATCACACAACTATGGCCTGCCAGGTTGTCCCTGTGGGCCCCCAAAGACATCTCTGTCACTCTGCAGCCTGGACTCTTAGAATTCCAAATCCTCTGGCTTCAACACTGCTCTGTTTGAGAGACAAGAGTATTTTGGGTCTCCCTACTTCTCTGCCATTTTGGATTCTCTCCTCTGTATTTCTTTTTAAAGACTTAAGAGAAGTTTTAGGTTGACAATAAAGTTGAGAGGAAAGTTACACAGATTTCCCACATATACGCTTACCTTATTCAGGTCTCTCCATTACCAATATCACTCACTAAAATGGTACTTATTTCCCTAAGGAAGAGCTGCATCCACACATCATAATCATAATCACTTCATAATCATAATCACCCTAAGTCCATAGTTTACTTTAGGGTTCACTCTTGATGTTGTACATTCTATGGGTATGCACAACTGTATAGTGACATGTCTCCATCATTATATTATACAGAGTATTTCCACTGACCTAACAATTGTCTGTGCTCTGTCTGTTTATTTCTCCCAACACAACCTTATCCCTGACTGTCTCTATAGTGAAGCCTTTTCCAGAATGGCATATGGTTGGAATCACACAGTATATAGTCTTCTCAGATTGCCTTTCAATTTTCAATATGCATTCAAAGTTCCTCCAAACCTATTCATGGCTTGATAGTTCATCTTGATAGTTCTTTTTTCTTTTCTTTTTTTTTTGGGGGGGGAGCTGAATGATATTCCATTTTTGGATATACCAGTTTATCCATTCACCTACTGAAGGACATGTTGGTTGACTCTATGTTTTAGTAATTATGAATAAAGCTTCAATGTGTGTGCAGATTTTTTTGTGTGGACATAAAATTTTAACTCCTTGGGGTAAATATCAAGCATGGATGGTATGGTTAAGAGTATATTTAGTCTTATAAGAAACTGTCCAACCATCTTCTAAAGTGGGCGTGCCATTTTCTATTCTCACCAGCAATTAATGAGAGTTCCTGTTGCTCCACATTCTTGCCAGCATCTGGTGTTGTCAGTGTTCTGGAATCTAGGCATTTTAATAGGTGTGTAGTCATTGATTATTGCACTTTAAATATTATTTGTAAGAATAATGTGATGTCAAAGATGAAAACACATTCTTCCAAGGAGGATTCACATTTTTCTGTCAGGCACTTGGTGACACTATAAGTCTGTGGATGACCTGATTCCAGGTTTTGAGTTTGGTGTCATCTGGATCACGCAGATGGTAAGAACTGTGGTTTCAAGAGCTGCCTCATTAATTTTCATATTTTAAGAGTTCATGTTAGTGGTCCCTGGCTGTTATTTTGAATCTCCACTGGGCATGTCTGTGCTTTGACTCAGTGTTTCAGTTTTTTAGTAATTGGGCAGAGGGTTCGCAAATAGTATTAGAGGAACAAATGGTTTCAAGAGCTAAGTTTAACTTTCTGGATTCTCACATTTTCCAAAAATACATATCAGTGTTTTTTATGAAATATTATATTTCTTCTTATTCTATATCCCTAATTCTGCAATTGTTTCAAGTATTAGAGTTTTCTTGAGTATTCTTGTCCAAAATTCCCCTAGTCATTTTCTTCCCCCCCTGGATAGCAAGGGCCTATGTCAAAGTGCCTATTTGACATCTATTGTATGTCAACATTTCAAATCTAACATGTCCAAAACAAGATCCTTCATTCAAAGTTCACCTCACCTACACACAGACACACATACACTCTCTACCTACTGGCATTTTCCATTGGCATCCACCCCTATCCCCATAAACCTTCTAAATGTTCAAAGAAAACCAGGTGTCATTGCTAATCCTATTTGCATCACCATGTCCCTCCCATGCATACTGTTATCAGGTCCCCTAAACATAACCTCAGAAGCATCAGAATCCAATGATTTTCCTCTACTCTCAAAATCCACTACTGCCACTCTAGTTCTGAGCCACCATCATTTCTAATGCAGGCATGGCTGAATTTGCTTCCTCTTTTGTTGAGCACTACACAGACAGAATAATGATTTAAAATGGGAATTGTATCAGGGAACCTGGGTGGCTTAGTCTGTTGAGTGTCTGACTCTTGATTTGGCTCAGGTCATGATTCCAGGGGCATTGAGCTCTGTATCAGGCTCTGTGCTGAGTGTGGAGCCTATTAAGATTCTCTCTCTCTCAAATGAAAAAAAAAAAAAAAAAAGGGAATTGTATCATGACCTGCACATGTTTATTTAGATGGCATTCCATAGCACTGGCAATGGAGTCCATGGCTCCAAAGCCCTCCTCTATGAGCCCACTGGATGCACTGGCATTTATTTCTGCTTACTTGATACGTGAAGCTTGTTCCTACCGTATCCTGTAGGAACTTATATATTCTGCTTGGAGACACTTTCTTGGGCTTGCTTTTTATCATTTAGCTGTCATTTCCAGTGTCACATGTTCAATGGCACCCTGATCACCCACTATAAATCTCCAGCCCCACCCTTGTGTCCACCATCCCCATGGTGTTTTTCACTGTTTCATATTCTTCAGAACACTTATTCCTATATGAAACAGTTTTGCTTAGCTGCTAATTTTCTTTCTTATTGCTTTTCTTGTACACAGTAATGTGCCTCTTTTGTCAGGATCCTAGAATAGTGTGTGACACAGAGACATGTCCAAAAGATATTTTTTGGTGGTTGTTGAAAACACTAACTCACTAACATTCACCTCCTCAGCAGTCAGCTCTGTCTATAGCTCCTCTACTCCCTCAATGGTTGTATGGTTTAAAAACAATATTGTTTTGAATTTGTTAGAATTTTATTCTTTTAGATGAATTGCATGCCTTGTATTTTTTTTTAAATTTTGATGAGCTTAAGAATAAATGTAGTAAACAAACATTAAGCACTTAAATATGCTTATTACATGAATGAATGAATGAATGAATGTTTAGTGTGTAGATTTTAGATCTTCAATTGGTGGCTTGTTAGTATTTACTTGACAATTACAACTTTCAGTGTTTCTCATTCATTTTATATTAGTTTTTTTTTTTAAATAATTTCCCCCTTACTCTCACCGGTACAAAACAAAATAAAACAAAACAAAACAAAACTACTTCCTAGCTTTTGAGCTGCAATAAAGAAACTCTCAGGCCCTTTTATTATAGAGAATCTCAAAACAAATGTAGGGAGAAGAGAGAGGCAAAGACAAAGTGGAAGTCCAACCTGGCTTCTCTCAGGCCAAATTCCTAATTATCCCTAGATAACAGAACACAGATTCTGAGGGAAAGATAGATGGCATTGCAAGTGGAGTAAAAAGAAATATATGAGCTGGATATTTTGGAAGCTGTTTCAATGGCCATAAAGTGAACTGTGACCCTAGGTTGCATGTTATTGCTACTCTCCTTTTATACATTCTGTCTGTCAGGTTAATCTTTTGGTTTTATCCATGTTGCACTTCACAGGAAATTGATATACCTTATCACTCTCTAATTCAGCTCTTAATCTAATGCTCTACCTTCATTACTTCTGACTTATTGCTAATACATTCTTGGTGGTATTGCAAATAATATATTACTATTAATAATTTATTGTAATCAATGATTTATTATTAATATATTATTATTAATAACAATAACTGTGTGCCTTTCTAGTATATCCAACGTTTTGATAGCATATTCTATGAGTTGGGAGGAATATATCTCTACTGGTACATAAAGAATTTAGAGCTACAATAATAATGAAATTATAAGAGGGAGGAGTAGCTAAGATAGCAGAGCAGCCTGGAGACCTGAGCTTGTCTCATCCATGAAACACAGCTAGATCAATACCGAACCATTTTGAACACTTAGGACATTGATCTGAAGATTAACACAACAATCTGCATAAACTTGAGCCACAGAACTCAGCAGGTATGCAGTGCAGAGAGGGGAACTGGGGAAGAGAAAAGCTGTGGAAGGTAGGGAGCCATTTTTGTGGAGAGGAACAGAGAAAGAGAAAGAGAAAGGGAGAGAGTGCAGTGCATTAGGGTTGTGCAAGAAAAGCACTCCTCCAAAAGTAGCTTGAGAGAAAGAGAGAGAAATAGTGAAAACACTTGCAGGGGACTGAACAAGAAATCTGTTCCCCAAAACCACTGATGGGAAGATAGGAGAGGGTTTCAATACCACCAGGATTCTATAAACAGTGGAGTGAACAGTCTGAAGTTTTGGCCTCAGTGCCTGGTGGTGTTCTGGTGAGGCGGTAGGACAAACCCATGGGAGAAGGCAGCATGGTCTGAAGGGTGCATGTGCCACATGGGGAGAAACAGTTCCCCTGCTTGGAGTGCATTTGGTAGAGGCCATATGGCCTCCCCACAGGCAAAGATCATAGTGGATACTGGAGAGCAGCCACGTTTGCTGGTATTGGGACAGAGATGACAGAGTGTGGTGAAAACTGGTGCCAGCTGTGTGTTGTGATTTGCCATAATCTTTGAATCTCTGATACTGTGTGATCACACAAATGTTTTCTGGAGCAAACAGCATCTGTCCATTATTCAGCAAGACCCTCCCTTGGAGATTTGGCAGGGATCTTGGCCACAGGGTCTCTGAAGTATAGGGCTTTAAAACACAACTCCACCTGAGATGAAACTCTGAAGGGAGGTACTTCCTGGCATGCAGACAGCTTGGACACAGACAGGGTATGGTCAGGGAGTAGTCAGAGGACTGAGACAAAGGAGGGGTGCTTGGTTGTAGGTTGGTGAGAGTGAATTTCCTGAGCCAAAGACTAGGGAGCTGGGTGAAGCCATTTCCATCTCTCCTGCACATGTGCAGGCACACTTGCACATTGATCCACCCCAATAAGCTAAGCAGCGCCACCTAGTGGAGAATGGAGCCATTACACCAAGCCCTGTCCAACTATGCCCTCCAAGCACATCCCCCAGAAGACCACACAAGGCACTCCACCTGTTAGTATGTGGACTATAGAGTGCTTCATAGTTTCAGTTCTTTAATTTTAATTTTTAATTTTATTATTATTTTTCTTTCTCCAAAATGACAAAAAGAAGGAATTCATCCCAAAAGAAAGAACAGGAAAAAATGACAACCAGGGACTTAATCAACACAAATATAAATAAGATGTCTGACCTAGAATTTAGAACCACAATAATAAAAGTACTATTGGGGGTTGAAAAAAGCACAGAAGACACCAGAGAATCCCGTTCTGTAGAGGTAAAGGAAATAAAATCTAGTCAGGTCAAAATTTAAAATGCTATCTTGAATAGATGCCATAACGGCATGAATGGATGAAGCAGAGAAGCAAATTAGTGATATAGAAGATAAAATTATGGAGAAAAATGACACAGAAAAAGAAAGAGGAAAACAAAAGCCAAAGGTCATGATACAAGACTTAGAGAACTCAGTGACTTATTAAAAAGGAATAACATCTGAATCAAAGGAGTCCCACAAGATAAAGAGAGAGAAAAAGGGGCAGAAGGTTTATGTGAGCAAATTATAGTGGGAGACTTTCTTAATCTGGGGACATCAAAACATCAGAATCCAAAAAGCACCGAGAACTCCCATTAGATTCAACAAAAACCAACCATCAACAAGGCATATCGTAATCAAATTCATAAAATACACAGACAAGGAAAGATTTATGAAAGCAACAAGGGAAAAAAGTCCTTAACCTTTAAGGGAAGACAGATCAGGTTTGCAGCAGACCTATCCACAGAAACTTGGCAGGTCAGAAAGGAGTGGCAAGATATATTCAATGTGTTGAATTGGAAAAATGTGTAGCCAAGCATTCTTTATCCAGCAAGATTGTCATTCAAAATAGAAGAGATAAAGTTTCCAAGACAAACAAAAACTAAAGGAGTTCATGACCACTACACCAGCCCTGATTTCTTTGAGTGGACAAAAGACAAAACAAAACAAAAAAGACCAAAAGCAACAAAGACTAGAAAGGACCAGAGAACACCACCAGAAACACTAACTCTATCAGTAACAAAATGGCACTAAATTCATATCTTTTTGTACTCACTGTAAATGTAAATGGACTAAATGCTCCAATCAAAAGATAAAGGGTATCAGAATGATAAGAAAACAAGACCCATATACATGCTGCTTACAAGAGACTCATTTTAGACCTAAAGACACCTGCAGATTGAAAGTAAGGGGATGGAGAGCCATCTATCATGCTAATGGTCATTAAAATAAAGCTGGAGTAGCCATACTTATATCAGACAAACTAGATTTAAAAATAAAGACTGTAACAAGATATGAATAAGGGCATTATATCATAATTAAGGGGTCTATCCACCAAGAAGAGCTAACAATTGTAAAAATATATGCCCCCAGTGTGGTACATCCAAGTATATACACCAATTAAACACAAACATAAAGAAACTCATTCATAATAATACCAAAACACTAGGGAACTTCAACACTCCACTTACAACAATGGACAGATCATGTAAGCACAAATACAACAAGGAAACAATGGCTTTGAATGACGCACTGTACAGGATGGAATGAATAGACATATTCAGAACATTGTATCCTAAAGTAGCAGAATGCATATTTTCTCAAGTGCACATGGAACATTCTCCAGAGTAGATTGCATACTGGGTCAGAAATCAGCTCTCAACAAGTACAAAAAGTTTGAGATCATATTTTGCATATTTTCAGACCACAATGCTATGAAACTCGAAATCAACCACAAGAAAAAATCTGGAAAGAGCATGAGTACTTGGAGATTAAAGAACATCCTACTGAAGATTAATGGGCTAACCTAAAAGTTAAAGAGGAAATTAAAAAGTACATGGAAGGTAATGAAAATGAAAACACTGACAGCCCAAAACCTCTGGGATGCAGCAAAAGTGTTCATAAGGAAGTATATAGCAATCCAGGACTTCTAAAGGAGAAAGACAGGTTTCAAATACACACCCTAACCTTATACACAAAAAAGTTGGAAAAAGAACAGCAAATAAAGGCCAAAACCAGCAGCAGAAGGGAAATAATAAAGATTAGAGCAGAAATCAATGATATAGTAACAAGCAAACAAACAAACAAATCAACAGAACCACGAGTTGGTTCTTTGAAAGAATTAACAAGATTGATAAAAAAGAAAAAGGAAAGGACCCAAGTACATAAAATCTTGAATGAAAAAGGAGAGCTCATACTCAACATCACAGAAATACAAACAATAATAAGAGAATATTAGGAGCAATTATATGCCAACAAATTGGGCAATCTGGAATAAATGGAAAAATTCCTAGAAACATATAAACTACTAACATATAAACATATAAACATGAAGAAATAGAAAATTTGAACAGACCCATGACCAGTAAAGAAATTGAATCAGTAATCAAAGATCTCCCAACAAACAAGTCCAGGGCTGGATGGCTTTCCCAGGGAATTCTACCAAACATTTAAATAAGAGTTAACAGCTATCCTTTTGAAGCTGTTTCAAAAAATAGAAATGGAAGGAAAACTTCCAAATTCATTCTATGAGGCTAACACTACCTTCATTCCAAAGACGCAGCTAAAAAGGAGAACTATAGACCAATTTCACTAATAAACATGGATGCAGAAATTCTCAACAAGATACTAGCAAACTGGAACCAACAATACACTAAAAGAATTATTCACCACAACCAAGTAGGATTTATTCCTGGAATGCAGGGCTGGTTCCATATCTACAAGTCGATCAATGCGATACATCACATCAAAAAAATAAAGGATAAGAACCACATGATCTTCTCAATAGATTCAGAAAAAGAATTTGATAAAATTTAGCATTCTTTCTTGATAAAAACTCTCAAGAAAGTAAGGATAAGAGTAACATACTTCAACATTATAAAGGCCATATGAAAGACCCACAGCTAATATCATCTTGAATGGGGAAAAACTGAGAGCTTTCCCCCTAAGGTGAGGAACAGAACAGGGATGTCCACTCTCACCACTGTTATTCAACATAGTTTTGGAAGTCCTACTCTCAGAAATCAGACAATAGAAAGCATCCAAATTGGCAAGAGAGAAGTCAAAATTTCACTCTTTGCAGATAATGTGATACTCTATGTGGAAAATCCAAAAATTTCACCAAAAAACTATCAGAACTGATTCATAGATTCAGCAAAGTCACAGGATATGAAATAAATGTACAGAAATCAGTTGCATTTCTATATACCAATAATGAAGCAGCAGAAAGAGAAATCAAGGAATCGATCCCATTTACAATTGCACCAAAAACCATAATACCTAGGAATAAACCTAACCAAAGAGGGGAAATATCTATACTCTGAAAACTATAGAAAGCTTATGAAGGCAATTGAAGAATACACAAAAAAATGGAAAAACATTCCATGGTCATGGATTGGAAGAACAAATAATGGTAAAATGTCAATACTACCCAAGGCAATCTACATATTCAATGTAATTCCTGTCAAAATACCACCAGCATTCTTCACAAAGCTAGAACAAACAATTCTAAAATTTGTATAGAACCCAAAAAGACCCTGTATAGCCAAAGTAATGTTGAACAAGAAAACCAAAGCTGGAGGCAACACAGGTCTAGACTTCAAGGTATATAACAAAGCTGTAACGATCAAGACAGTATGTTACTAGCACACAAAAGACACTCAGATCAATGGAACAGAATAGGAAACCCAGAAATAGACCCACAAACGTATGGCCAACTAATCTTTGACAAAGCAGGAAAGAATATCTAATGGAAAAAGACAGTCTGTTCAGCAAATGGTGTAGGGAAAACTGGACAACAACATGCAGAAGAATAAACCTGGACCACTTTCTTACACCATACACAAAAATAAACTCAAAATGGATGAAAGATCTAAATGTAAGACAGGAAGCTTACAAAGGAAGCTGTCAAAATCCCAGAGAAGAAAACAGGCAACAATCTCTTTGACCTCAGCTGCAGCACTTCATACTTGACATCTCTCCAGAGGCAAGGGAAACAAAAACAAAAATGAACTATTGGGACCTCATCAAGATAAAAGCTTCTGCACAGTGAAGGAAACAATAAGCAAAACTAAAAGGACACTGATGGGATGGGTGAAGATATTTGCAAATGACATCAGATAAAGGGTTAGAATCCAAAATTCATAAAGAACTTATCAAACTCAACACCCAAAAAACAAATAACCCAGTGAATAAATGGGCAAAAGACATGAATAGACACGTTTCCAAAAAATACATCCAGATGGCTAACAGACACATGAAAAGATTCTGAACATCACTCATCATTAGGGGAATACAAATCAAAACCAAAATGAGATATCACCTCACACCTATCAGAATGGCTAACATTAACAACTCAGGCAACAACAGATGTTGGCGAGGATGTGGAGAAAGAGGAACACTTTTGCGTTGTTGGTGGGAACACAAACTGGTCCAGCCACTCTGGAAAACAGTGTGGAGGTTCCTCAAAAAATTAAAAATAGAATTACCTTACAACCCAGCAATTACACTACTAGGTCTTTATCCAAAGGATACAAAAATGCTGATTTGAAGGGGCACATGCACCCCAACGTGTATAGCAGCACTATCGACAATAGCCAAAGTATGGAAAAGGCCCAAATGTTCATCAACTGATGAATGGATAAAGAAAATGTGGTGTATATACATACGTATGTATGTGTATGTATGTGTATATATATGTATATGTATATGTATATGTATATGTATATGTATATGTATACACACACATACAAATATATATATATAATGGAATGTTACTTGGTGATCAAAATGAATGAAATCTTACCATTTGCAACAACATGTATGGGACTAGAGTGTATTATGCTAAGTGAAATGAGTCAGAGAAAGACAAATATTACATGATTTCACTCACATGTGGAATTTAAGAAACAAAACAGATGAACATAGGAAAACAAGGAAAAATACGATAAAAACAAAGAGGGAGACAAACCATAAGAGACAAATTGAGGGTTGCTGGAGGGGTGTTGGGTGGGGGGATGGGTTTAATGGGTGATAGGCATTAAGGAGGGCACTTGTTGGGATGAGCACTGGGTGATATATGTAAGTGATGAGTCACCAAATTTTATTTATAAAAAAAAAGTTTTTATCTCTATGAAAAAAAAGTTCTAGAAGTCGATAGTGGTAATGGTTATACATCATTGTGAATGTACTTAATACCCTTAAATTATAAACTTAAAGACAGTTAAAATAGCAAATTTTATGTTATGTATATTTTACTACAGTAAAAAAACAATGATAAAAATTAATAAAATAATAATGAAATGAGCAGCCCCTAATGTATATACAAGCTGGTACATTCCAAATTTGGTTTTTAATTAAGTCTCTTGTTCAAATATGAGAATATATGTTTCCAAAACAACAATGTTATAAAAGGGTGCTGGGTTCCTGAGCAAGCAGAAAGAAGCTAAGTGGTTAAGTTTTGGGGACTAAAGATTCATTAAACCACAGACTACAATGGACTACAGATTTGAAAAGCACCAATGAATCCAATAGCCCTTCAAAGCAGTGTTGCAAATTCCTGGGCATGCCAGAAATTTATCTCTGCTGACACATCTTCTCTCTCCTCATTGTGTTCCCGGTGAAACTAATGGGAAATCCTTTTGGTGGGGATTTTCTTGCTTTGAAAGGAAGTAACTAACAGGACATTTTCAGTGTGGGAGAGGGCTGAAACTCTGGCTGCTGGACTATGAAAGAAGCTCATCTTTAGGCCAGTGTGGTCATTTCTTGTTGGATGAGTGACTGTGGAAGAAAGCTTTTGTGAGAATTGTGAAATTAGATGCACCAAAAGAATTGAAAAGCAATGAATTGGCTTAAAATATAAAGTATGAGAAGTAGAAGACATGGAAGGGATTTCTGGAAGCAACTGTTCATTTACTTATGAGGTAGTAGACATTGCCAGAAGCAAGGCTGTAGTAACTCCTACAGAATAAGGTATTTGAATCCAGAGCCTATTAGTCTATTCAGTAGATCATGGGAGTCACATTACCATTTCTATTTTAGAATGCATAAGTTGTGGAGCCATTAAATCTTATTAAATCAGTCTAAGACCATTGGGACTTGTAATTGTCAGTTTTTATGCGCTGTGTAAAGTCTTATGAATCCATAGGCTTTTATAATTGTATTTGAGATGCTTCCTTCCAGAGCCCACACAGATAATTACCAATACCAAGGTGCTTGGAGATTTCACTTCTTTTATGTTAGGTCTTACAGGACCAAACATATGGTTGATTTGACCCTCCAGCAAAGTAATGAAATAAATTAATTCCTGGATGATTAGCAACCTTTTATGATGACTATATTGGCTTAATAATGAAGCCAAGTCATATGTATATGTGATTCTGCATGGAAATGGATTTAAAAGATGGGAGAAAGCAAATGCTTTGTTATGAGACTGGAATGTTGAATTTATATTATCTTCATTCTACTGCATATAAGAGACTGTGCTTTGAATAACTCTGCTAATCAGCTTAGGTAATAAGAGTTGGGACTACTTATCTTACATCTCATTCTTCCAAAACAGAAATAAACAACAATGCTGCACACTACTGTAATTATCCACAGGAGTCCAAGGATTTGATAAAAGTGAAAATAAACAACCGAATCAAATAACAGCATAATTTTCTATTTTCAGTTGACATTTGGGAAAGCTGTAAGGTACATTTTCCCTCAACTTTGCCAGAATTGTAAAAAATTTGTTGAAGTTTGACAAGCCCTATTGTTACATATTTTAGTGCTTCTGATGTGTTAGTTATGTGACTATTCATTGCCATTATATATATATATACACATATATATACATATATGTATATATATATATGTATATATTTAATCTCATAGGTGGATGAGGAGTTCATTAGAATTTAGTAGCCTCCAAAATTTTGAAATAAAATGGAGTCCCTTGGTGTTATAGCTAGTTCCTTTTCAATTTAGCTTTTGTTTTCTAGTTGAGATATAATTGACATATAACATTATATAGGCTTAAGGTGTACAATATGTTGATTTGATACCTTTATATATTGCAATATGATTAGCATTGTAGCATTAGCTAACCACTCTATCACCTCACATAATTATTATTTCTTTGTTGTGGTGGAACAATTAAGATCCTGTCTCTTAGCAACTTTGAAGTCTATAATACAATATTGTTGCCTATAATTACTATGCTGTGTGCATTAGATCTCCAGGACTTATTTATCCACTAGTTGCAAGTGTATTTAAGGGTACAAACATTTAGCTAGTGGATAAGGAAATCCTCTTACATATTGTTCTTTAAAAGGTTTTATTTATCCAATACTACTGCTAGCTTATTTTTACATTTTCCCCCAAGCATTCTTATTTTGACATTTGTAAATAGACACTTGAAAGAAAACAATAATTTATTTGTCTCTAAACAGAATCTTCTTTCTGTTAACATAAGAATTTTCCTAATTTGGTTTATATATTTGTTTTTCCTTCTTGTTTAAAGTGACTCTGATTGTGCAAAAGCTTTAGTGCAAGAACATTCTTCCAGTACAAGATGAATGAGTGGCTATCTGTGTTGGGGTTGTCTATGTGGCTGCAAAGAGGGTAAACAGCTATTGTATCACACCCATCAGGTTATGCCAGTGGAGAAAAATTTGTTTTTATCTGTTTAATTGCCACATTTCTTTGCATCATATTAAATGTTTAATACATTTTTGGGGGTTAACACTATTACATTGTGGTGTGAGTTAGAAAAGCCTTGGGGTTTACTGACTCTTTTGTGTAGGGGGAACAGAGGAAAAGTGCCTCTGACCACAAAATAGAGTATGTTCAGTCCCACCCCCAAAAATCTACCCTCCATCCGCCATGGTTTTTTTTTTTCCAAGCAGTCAACACACCTACCTGCCCTTCTAGAGGTAACCACTGTCTTGAATTTTGTGGCAATCTTCCCTTGCTTTTATTTATAACTGGATCAGCTATGTATACATCTCAACCAAATAATTTCTTTTGTCTTCTTTGAGAACTTTACTTAAGCAGACTCATGATTGTGTCTTTTGTATCTTGCTCCTTCTAAACATTTTATTTGCAAGTTTTACCCATGTATTGCATATAAGTATGACTCGTTAGATTTCATTACTACATACTGTTTCATTGTATGTATTTACTACAACTTACTGGTTATTTTGTGGATAGACACTGGTCTCATTTCCAGCTTTTGGCTGTTATAAGCTGTACCCTTGGAACATTCTTGTACATGTCTCCAAGCAACATTGCTACAATTTCCTTAGATCGTATACCTAGGAGTGAGATTGATGGATCATAAGGCATTTGTATCCAAAGCTGACATTTGCAGAAGGCTATAAAGTAAATTTCCTTTCAACTTCCCTAGAATTGTACAAATTTTATTGACGTTAATCTCACCTGGGTTGTTCGTGTGTCTACAGGTCAGTTGGTGGCTTTGCTGTAAGGTGGACTTGGCTGTGATAGTGTAATTGGACTCTATGTGTGGATCTCTTGTGCTTGTAGGGCTGGTCAAGGGATGTGCTTCTATGGCAGTGGCTCGAGCCCCCAAAAGCAAATGGAAATTGAAAAATGCCTTTATAATTCTCTGCTTGCATCATATCTGCTGACACATTATTGGCCAAAGAAAACCCATGGCCACATAATTCACTTACTGCCTATGGCTAAAACCTGAGAAATATTAGTTACCATCAATTATTATTATCTAGTTACCATATGTGTAACAGGACAGTAACAACAAACTTTTCCTATTGGCCCAGTTGAGATCAAGGCCCCAGAGACTGAGATAAAAAAGTGTTAACTGCTAACACATTCTACAGAGAGATACCAGATCACATAAATATATAGATAGAAATGCTGCTAAGGACTAACCTCCAACATGCTCCAAGCGTTCCTCTCCTATGTGTACACAGGGGGGCTCATTAACTTTGATTATAGAATGAATAATTCTGTGAGAGAATCATTAATATGCCATGAGGTACTTTCCTCTGCCCTTAAGCCAAATAAGGGCTCCTTTAAAAAATCATTAAGAGGGCTTAATATATATCTGTTAGAATTTGGGAGATGATGTGACTCATTCTTGACTCATATTCCCATCCCCCCAAACCTAGAAGTATACTGAGGTAAAGGCTTTCCAGAGTGGCTGCCATGGCAGAAAGATAAGTGCCATGAGAGGAAGCTTCTCATCCAGGGATTGCAGAGAAAAAGGGCATGTTTCTGGAGCTAGGTGGCACCAAGAGAGGGTGTCAGCCTTGGGTTGTCTAAATGCTATGGTCCAGAAGGGCTGTGCACTGCTGGGCCAAGGGATGAGGAATGAACCAGAGAGGTATTTCTTCCAAAGTGGGGATGCAGGAATGATTCCCAGTAATGAGGCCAGGAGGTGGAGAGGAGAGTGGGATCTCTCAAGGACCCACTGAAGTACCACACAAAAGAAAAAAATCAGTATTTGGACATCTGCCACATCCAGAAGCCACCAATGGCTTGTGACAGTTGTCCCACTCCATTGGGGCCATTCTTGTCCCTCCCTTCCAATTCTTCAACCTTGGAGGAGCTTCCCACCGTGGGAAGAGCAGTGACAGGGAATAGTGACAAAATCCTCCTCTCCCCTGAAGGCTTCCCTGTCTGAAGCAGGACTGTGCTAGGAGTAAGCTCTGAATTGGACAAGAGATAAGGTTTTAATATTGAATTGGTCTGGATTTTTTAGCACCTGAAAAACAGACTACTTGTAATAATTGGGAATGACCAGAAAAGCTATGGGATCTATGAAGACAACATCATGTTCAGAGATGCAAGATTTGACACAGGACGGAGGAAATATAGTGCTGCTTCAAAAAGAAATTTACTTTCTGCCTGCCCCTTCCAAAGTTAAGTTCATTTCATAAGTCAGTTACAGATACAAACACAAGTGTTCAGAAACAGTATCGGGTAAAGCAGATTTCCTCACTCATGTAATTACTAAAAACAATATTATGTTTTTAATACAAATGTTTTCACATTATGTTACCTTTCTTTCTGAAGTTTGCACCTGACAGCAGAGCGTCTCCTGTCTATTTCCCATCTGTGGACATTCCTCTGTCAACTGTTTTCATATCCATAATGTTTTGTTCAAACCTACAAAACCTTGTGCACAAGGAACATCTGAAAATTGAAAAGAGTAAGAATGCTCCCCAGAGCGTGTGCCACTAAACCATTATTTTCCTAGAAAATCCAGAAATGGTAATAAGTGTGGAAATAGAGAATATATCTGTCCCACATAAAACAAGGCTTTTGGTTTATAGCCAGTCTGTCAGCGGCTGTTCTTATGACTGAAAGACTTATCCTTAAGGAAACACACATGTTGTCTACCACCGGTGGATCCATAGGACCTGGTGGTTAGGATGCTATTGTCAATGTCACACCAATTGGTCCCTCAGAACAGAAACCTGGGAATATCATTTTCTTTTATGTATTATATATCTATGTATGTATGTATATTAAAACCCAAGTTAGTTAACAGCGTAATAAAGATTTCAAGAATAGAATTTAGTGATTCATCACTTACATATAATACACAGTGCTCATACCAACAAGTGCCCTCCTTAATGCCTATCCCCCATTTAGCCCATCCCTCCCACCCAACACCCCTCCAGCAGCCCTCAATTTGTTCTCTGTATTTAAGAGTCTCTTATAATTTGTTTCCCTCTTTGTTTTTATCTTATTTTTCCTTCCCTTCCCCTATGTTCATCTGTTTTTTTTTTCTTAAATTCCACGTATGAGTTATATCATCTGATATTTGTCTTTCTCTGACTGAATTATTTTGCTCGGTATGCAAATGGCATGATTTCATTTTTTTTGATCGCTGAGTAATATTCCATTGTGTGTGTGTGTGTGTGTGTGTGTGTGTGTGTGTGTATATATACACCATATCTTCTTTATCCATTCATCAATTGATGGACATTTGGGCTCTTTCCATACTTTGGCTATTGTCAATAGTGCTTCCATAAACATTGGGGTACCTGTGCCCCTTTGAATCACCACTCCTGTATGCTTTGGATAAATACCTAGTAGAGCAATTGGGGCATCATATGGTAGTTCTGTTTTTAATTTTTTTGAGAAACCTCCATACTTTTTTATTTTTAATTTTGTTTTTTTCCATGAAATATTCCTTGCATATCCGTATGAAATTATATAAAGTTTAAAAACTGAAAACTAACACCCATATACTTGCCCACTACCCAGTGTGAGAAGTAGATTATGTTTCTACAGCCTTAGATGCCCCTCTTTGACCACTGTGCTCCTTCTTATCCACAATGGCAACCACCATTCTAAATGGTGTATTTATTGTATCTTTGATTTTCCTTAGTTATACTTGAGATGTATGAATCGCTAAACAATATATCATTAAACTTAGAGTGTATTCCAGCTCTACATAAGTGATGTGATTCTGTGTATTTACCTCTGTATCTTATCTTCTATTTTGTACTCAACTTTATGTTTTGAGGTGCATCTAACAATGTTTATGGCTGTACTGGATTTACTTTCACTGAAATAAATTCTGTTCAGAATCCCATTTTAAGACTACATCACAATTTTATTCTCCCATCCAGGACATTTACAGTATTTGTTTTTTTGCTATTACAATTAATTTTTCCATGAACTTTCCTGTATGTGAAGCCTTTGGCAGCCATGCAGGGGGTCTCTCGGATAGAAGTAGGAGAAAAACAGCTTTACAATATAATACTTTACTTTTGGCATCGGCACTGTACGAGAGCTTTGATGCTTAATGTCCTTGCCAATCGTGCTAGAAGTAAAATCATGTGTCATTTGGCTTTAATTTCTACTTCCTCATTATTAGTAAGGTGAAGCATCTTTTCATGTTTTTCACCATTGATGGATCTTTTTTAGTGAGGGGCCTCTTGATGTATTTCGTCCATTTTTCTATTGGATTTCTTCTTCTTTCCTTATTGATTTTTAGGAGCTCTTTTATAAATGCTGGGTACTGATCATTCTCCAGTTATGTGTGTTAGAAAGAGCTTACCTTTCACATTTCTATAATGTCCTTTCAACATGAGAACTTTTTTTAAATATGAAATTTATCATCAAATTGGTTTCCATACAACATCCAGTGCTCATCCCAACAGGTGCCCTCCTCAATGCCCATCACCCACTTTCCCCTCCCTCCCACCCCCATCAACCCTCAGTTTATTCTCAGTTTTTAAGAGACTCTTATGGTTTGCCTCCCTCCCTCTCTTTTTTTTTTCTTCCCCTCTCTCATGGTCTTCTGTTAAGTTTCTCAGGATCCACATAAGAGTGAAAACATATGTATCTGTCTTTCTCAACATGAGAACTTTTAAATTTGAAGACAGATTTATCAATCCTTTTGAGTTTTGTTTAAACAATTCTTAATTTTTTTTAAGTTTACTTATTTATTTTGAAAGAGAGCACAAGCAGGGGAGGGTCAGAAAGATAGGGACAGACAGAATCCCTAGCAAGCTCTGCACCGTCAGCGCAGAACCTGACATGGGGCTCGAACTCATGAACCGCGAGATCATGACCTGAGCAGAAATCAAGAGTTGGGTGCCTAAATGACTGAGACACCCAGGCACCTCTTGTTTAAATAATTCTTACATTATTCTAATAGCATTATGCTATAACCTCTTCTAAAAGCTTCACACTAGTGCTTTACACATTGAATCCTTGGTTCACATGGAACTGGGTTTTGCACTTGCTGTGAGATTTGGATGCGACTTCATTCCTTCCACATGTCCTACCAGGGACATCAGTGCTCAGTGCTCTTTACTGAAGCTGCTTTCTTTCCCCGGTCATCTACAATGCCACCCGTTGCCTATCAAGTGTCCAGTTATGGAAAGTTTGTTTCTGACACCTGTTGTGTGCTGCTGATCTGTTTTTCCATCTCTAAGCTGACACCACACCATTTTCATCATTGCCTTAATAAATCTGAATACTTGGCAAGTTCTCTCACCTTGCTCTTCAGACTCTCTTAGTTTGAGGGAAAATATGGCATATTTTGCTGCTTGAGAGTAACTGCTAGAATTAACTTGGCAAGTTCCCCGTGTGTCATATATTTAGACTTTATACACCTGACCAGACTACTCCAACCTGGAGTGATCAAAGTCAGCATGGAGAGCACTAAGTCATATTGACATCATGGCCTTCTGATAGGATGTGCTCTCTGATCTGTTAACTTCTAGTATTGCCCCATTCCAAACCACTCTACCTGCAGCCTGAGTGTTCTCTTGAAAATGTCAACATGATTGTGTCTTTGTTTAAACTTACAGTGGCTTCCTGTGGCCTTTAGAAACAAGTCTAAAATCCTTAGTGTGTCCCTCCAGATCTCCAATGATCTGACCTTTGCTGATATCTCCAGTCTTTTATCTCCTTCACCCTCTTTCTGCTGGTCCCATTTTGAGATCCTCATTGGCATCATACTGTCCCATCCTAGCTTAGAGTGCCAGGCCATGTCCCAAAGCTCCTCTCTGGCATAGTTGGAAGACTGTTGGTCTTTCTTTAAAGCATCTCCAATATTGTCTGTATCATCCTCTGATCCTCTTTGGTCCCATGCTTACACATTTTCTCCCAGTCCTATGAAATTACACAAACTTGCCTTCCATTGGGAGTTTTAGGGATCTTAGTTTGGAAGCTGAGGATTTCAAGCAATGGAATACTGATGAAACATGGCTAAAACAACAGAATTTTTTTTCACAAAATAAGGAATCCATAGGCTGGTGGACCCAACATTGAATTAAGCTTCTCAGTGATGTCAGGGTAAGCTTTTTTCTTTTCACTATTATCTCATGGTCACAAGATGGCTATCAGCAACAAAAAAGCTGTTGTGGCTTCCAATATCAGAGAGGATAAAAGTATGCTCTTCACTATTGTTTTTGTTTTTTTTAATCAGGGAGGAAGATATTGTCTCAGAAATGAACTGTGAGAGTCCCTTTCATGTACCACTGGTCAGAACTGTCCCAATTGCAAGGATGGCTGAGGCAATTTGGATCTAACACGTCCAACTACTGAAGGGGGCTGCCTCTGACAGCAAGGTGGAAGGTCAGGAAATTGTCAGCTGGAAAGATTTAGGATCTTTCTGTTTATACTTATGAATAATAATGGTCCTGTCAATTTCTTCTGTATGGACTCATGGAGGAAATGTATCCCAAAATTCAGTGTCTGAAACCTCTGATAATATCTTGAGTTATGCTGTCCAGTATGGTAGCCATTAGCCAAAATAGCTTTTTAACTTAAATTTAGATTATTAAAATTAAATAAAATTTAAAATCAAGTATCTTAGTCAAAGGAGTCACTAGACACATGTAGCTACTTCATTGGATAATACAAATAAAAACATTTCTATCGTCACAGAAAGTTGTATTAAATGCACAGGTTTAGATTCTACTTAAAAAAGCTTTCTAAGAACTAATTCAGGCAGGGCCTATGGGAGTATCTTGTATATTATAGTACTCAGCAACTATTTGCTAACTTGTAAGAAATTAGAAAAGTTGCATAAAATAAATTTAACACGTGGAGGTCCACTGCTCTTTGCTCTACGTGGTTAGAGAAAACTTTGTTCTAGTAAATTCTATTTAATAAATAATCATAAAACTGATCACATGACACATTTTACATCTGTTTTTCTACTTTGTAATTTAACTGAAAAAAATTAAGTGGTCAGGCTCTTGAGAGGTTGAAGTGCAAAATTAAATTGTCAAACAAATAGCGGTGGCTTGCATTGCAAGCAGAATTACTGTAAAATATGTATTTATACATTCATATATATGACAGTTGATTAGTCAGAACATTTAATGGGTTCCATTAATGTGAGTAACTTCAAGCCATTCATTATTTTGCCAGCAGTTATCCCTATTAGTGTATAAGTATGAATAAAAGAAGAAAGTAAAACTCAATTATTGTGTAATAACACACTCAGTTGTTCCACACAAATTTTTAGACTCCAGCAAAGCTAACATACAGGCAATGCAGTGCTCTGAAGGCATCATACTATTCTTCCCTGCCCTCTACATCAGGGAGTATTCAATATGCATACTTTTGATTCTCATGCTTTATTTGATTGTTTTACTTTTTGAAAACTTTAGTTTTAAATAATCATAGATTCACAGGAAGTTTCAAAGATAGCACAAGATGTCCTAAGTACCCTTCACCCCAATTCTCCCAATGGTTACATGTTATACAACAAAATATCAAATACTGAGAGCACAGTATTAAAGGCAGGAAACTGACATTGGCACAAGATGTATGGGCAATTGGACATCATTTATTGCATGTATAGTTTCATGCAATTATCATAATTAAGACACAGAACTATTCTATCACATGACTCTATTGTGTAACCCATCCATGGTCCCTATATCACCCCCAGCCTCATCATTCTTAAAACTGTCAACCACTAATCTGCTCTCCATCTCTATAATTTTGATTTCAAGAATGTAATAAAATGGAACCAGAGTCTGCAACCTTTGGTATTGGTTTTTTCACTCAGCATATTTTCCTTGAGATCCATTCAAGTTGTTGTATGTATCAAAAGTTTTTTTCTCATTGTGGTGCATGATATCAATATACTATAATGCTGAAGCCTTCACTCATCACAGGGCATTTTAGTTGTTTCCATTTTTTGGCTATTAACAATAAAGCTGCTATGAACATTCTTGTGAGGGTTTTGTGGGAGGCATACCATTTTCAGTTCTTCAGCGTAAGTGTCAAGGAGTGCATTTGCTGAGCTGTATGGTAGATGTTTTTTGGTTTTTAAAGAAGCTGTCAAATTATTTCCCACTGTTGCTATACCACTTCACATTCTCACCAGCAAGGTATGAGATATTCAGTCTCTTCACACCATCGCAAGCATTTGGCATTTTCACCACTTTTAATTTTAGCAGTCCTAACGGGTATGTAAGATATGTCCTCATGGTCCTCATTTGCCCAGCTCAGCACCCCACACATCATAGACTCTCTACAAGTTTAATAGATAAACACTTCCATTCCAATACTGGCATGCTGTCCTCAGGGGGATAGAGAGAAAATAGCTGGAGAAAATGGAGGTCTGATGAAGAGGATTGGGGGAAAGAGAAGCAGAAGCTTGAGGGGTCTCACAAACCTGTGATGGGTGGGTGGGCAGGCCTCAAGGGTGGTGGTACTTCAGGAAAACTGGAAGGTGATAGGCAGACCCTGGTGCATTCAATTGGGACAAGAAGCTACAATGAGATGAGAAATTGTGGAGGTCTTGAGGCAGGAGAGTGCTGCACACATGCCAAGGGCCAGGAGGAGCTTCCCCCCCCCCCCAACACACACTGCCCACGCTGGGGGAGGAGACTGGGGAGACTCAGGACTGGCAGATGGAATCAGAGAGGGTAGGTGGGGCACTGAGAGGTCATTGGTTTTACACTGAATGTGATGGGTGTCAGGAACTGTGTAGGGCCTGCAACTTTGCCCTTTTGCAAGCTAACAAGTGTGCCTGTTGGTTCATGGATGAAGGCAGAAGACATGAGACTCTTGGACCACAGATAAACATGGCAAAACAGTTGCCAGGTCTTCATATTGGTTTGTGTCTAGTTCATCTACTCCTGGAGTCCCACAGGAAGACACAAGGCCCCATCATGGGTATCTGTCCCTGCAGTGGAACCAGAGCCAAGAGTCCAGCATTTTCTGAACAAGGAGCAAGCATTATAGGAAACAGCAGGCATGTCAATCTCTATCCTCATGGGAAGGGGGCCTTTCTTGATACTCAGGCATGGTCTCCTTGACCTATGTCTACATAGCCAGCTACAGACCATGCTTTCTGTCAGAGGAGGGAGAAGTTTGGGAGAGCAAGCAGTTTGGCACAGCAAGCAAGGACATGCAGGGATACTCAGGGTCCATGACATACAGCTTCTCTCAAAGCTGGATGCCTTTGAGGGTTCTGAGCAGAAGTGTTCCATGATCAGACATATTTTAACAGGCTTGCTCTGACTGCTCTATTGAGAATAAAATGAAGAGGGTTAAGGGTAGAAGCAGGAGGGAAAGTTGGGAGGCTGCTACAGTGATCCCGGCAAAAGATGATGATGGTCTGGATCAGATGTTGGTGGCCACCACAGTGAGAGGGGCACTGTCTGTTGAGTGGATGAGTGTCCATTGAGGAGGAGCCAGCAGAATTGGCTGATGGGTTGAGCATGATGTGTGAAAGGAGGTGGGAATCAAAGATGACTCCAAGGCTTTTAGATCAAGCAAGTGACACAATGGGCTCCCATGCAGGGAGATGAGAAAAAACCCAGGAGGAGCAGTTTTGGTAAAGCAAGAGCAACCAGGAACTGCTGCAGACATTTAATAAGATGCTTCCAACTGGACATGTTGTTAAGGACATCAGAGGAGAAGTCTAGGCAGGAGATAGAAATTTGAGGGTCTGGGTGTATAGATGGTGCCTAAAGTCAGGTTTCTTAGAAGCAGAGCTGATGTGGAGGTTCAAGTATCAGTGATTTAGGCAGGGAAACCTCTCGGGGGACATCTGTGAGAAAGTGAGAGAAGCAAGACAGGACGGGGAAAGAAGCCAGGCAAAAATGTGGGTTCAGCTGACATCTAGCCTCAGCCTGATACCGTGGGAGGCTCTGGAGAGGGGATGACACCAGAGTGCCCCACCTCAGGGTTCAGGAGCTGTCTGGCCATCTGTAGTCCCTCAACCCTGTAACAATCAGGAAGTGACCTGGGGATGGAAACAAGAGTATTTAGGAACAATCATGTTAAAAGCCATGATTCTGGGGATGCCTGGGTAGCTCAGTCAGTTGAGCATCTGACTTTCGATTTCAGCTCATGTCCTGATCTTATGATTCATGGGATCAAGCCTCACATCAGGCTCTGTGCTGACAGTGCTGGGCCTGCTTGCCTGCTTGGGGTTCTCGTTCTCCCTCTCTGTGCCCCTCCACCCTCAAAATAAATAAAAACAAACATTAAAAAAATCCATGATTCTGGGTGAGATTCCCTAAGGCATAGGTGTGAATGGAAAAAGAGGAGCATCTAAGGGTAGGACTTGAGCACTTTACCTATTATAGCTCAGGAAGATGGATGGAAACCAGAAAAGGAAGCCATATTTTAAAGTGAGTATCATAACATTATAAATAGAAAATCATGCTGCCTACAAAGCCATAACTCAGTAATTAACAATATTGTTTAGTCCATTGGTCTTCAACCTGCCTCTTGATTCTTGGAAATCTCTTTTGTCCACTTTGTGAGATTTCACCATTTCTTGTGCCTTCACGTGCATTGCTGGACATGTCCTTAGCAATTCTCATGTATGCGTCACAGCCACCAAGTGTAGCCCACCTTCAGTGATGTGGAAACTGTCCTTCTGCAGGGTCCATAAAGCATTTGGAGGTTGCTTTCCAAACTAACTGGAAATGTACACACTTCTTTATGGTGGATATTTGCTTCTCTAAATATTAAATGTATACACTTGCTGTGTTGTCATGCCATCCTGCATACCCAAAATATTTTTTGTTTGAAACCACATCATAATATAAGTTTTTTGAAGACATTTGAAAGTGATTAAAGCTGACATGTGTAGTAGAACATGCACATACTTCCTAACCAGACCACAACATGAACATGAGGGAAATCAACAGCCCTGCATTTGCCCAGAGAAGCCCACCCTACTGGAGGCAGATGGAGGGCTGAACCTGAAACAAAGAGAAAGGTTCTAACAGAGAATGTCTCCCAACCTAAGTCCCTACACCACCACTTCAGGGGGAATATCCAACAGCTAAGTGTCTATCTTCCCAGCAAGGCAAGGCAAAGCAAAGCAAAGCAAAGCAAAGCAAAGCAAAGCAAAGCAAACATGAAAGAGCCAGATGATCTTTTTTTTCCTAAAAATATTAAACTCACTCTTTGGGTAAAGCTAGGGCAGCTTCTCTGCAGAACGGCACTCTAAAGTAAGACATTAAATATTTTACACCTGGGAGCTTGTGGTCCCAGCCTCGTGCCTGGTCATCTGAACAGAACCTGCCGGTCAATAACCTTGCTCACTCCCGGGACCTCCCACTAGCCTTCCTATTGTATAGTCTTCAGGCAACCATGGATCACTGGACATAGGCAGCAGGTCTGCAAAATGAGAGAAAAGCAAACAGAAAAAGAAAAGCAGAGAACCAATAAGACTTTAAGGAAATGATTAGTAAGTGAGGAAAATTAAAAAAAAAAAAACATTATCCATTCTTCAAGAACTGGATGCTATAGAAGGAACAAACAGGAAATAGCTTCTAGAACTTAAAAATAGGATGGTCTGAACAACCAAACGTAGTTGAAGCCTGGAAGGTAAAATTAGAGAAATCTCCCAGACCAAAAGATAAGGAAGTAAAAAATTTGAGAAGACAGATAAGATATAAAGGATCAATACTGAGGATCAAGCATCCTTATAAGATTTCTAGATAGAGAACAGAAAAAAAAAAGGAAGAAAACATTTTTTTAAAACTATTTTTAAAGTTTGCTTATTTATTTTGAGAGAGAGAGAGAATGGGGAAAGGGCGGAGATAGAGGGGAAGAGAAGGAATCCTAAGCAGGCTCAGTGCTGTCAGTGTGGAGCCCAACATGGGGCTTGAACCCAAGAACTGTGAGATCATGACCTGAGCCAAAATCAAGAGCTGGACACTTAAACCAACTGAGCCACCCAGGCTCCCCAAACATATTATTTCCAAAAACTTAATACAAAAATTTTTGTATAGTTGAAAGAGCCCTACTCCTCAAATCATAACAACGTACCATGTGTCAGATAGAATGAAAAAGCCCGAGGCTTAGATACATCAATCATGAATTTTTGAATGTTAAGATGAAGGCTTTTTGCAAAGAAGAAAGTCACCTAAGAAGCATTTTGGCACAGGGTTTCATGTCAGGACACCAGACACTAAAAGAAAAAAAGAAATGAAAAGAAAAGGAAAAAAAAAGAAGAAGAAAAAAAAGAAGTCATTTCCTTTTCACTTATTTCAAGATTTTGCTATTCTTCATAATTTTCTCTGTTGCTTCTGAACTCTGAACTCTGAACTCTCCATATCCAAGGGCCAATTTGGCTTTAATAACTAAATGAGTATGAGTCAAATGAGAACAGGTGAATTATAAACCTTCCCATCAGAAATAAGCTTCTTTTTGAGTCAACATTCCTAAATACATACTGTGTGCATCGTCCCCTTAGTATCATAAGGTGTTGTCCTGGCTGGAGGTAGGCTACTGGGGAGCTGGATAGGACAGTGGTGCAAATCTTCTCTGCTCTGTGATGCAGAGGGAGGGGACCCAGTGTGATCAGTGAGAGCAAAGGTGAAAACCACCTGACAGTAGAGGTGAGCACTAAACTCCAGTCCAGAGCTGCCAGCCAAAATGGAACTCGACAGAGAGGCACAACTGTGCCCCAAGTGAAATTCCAACCACAGAGCTTAATGAGCAGGTGAGCTGGCTCTAGAAGGCAAATGGAAAGGAGAACTGAGGGGTTTCCCCAAGGTGCCATGGGGAGGTGTTGATGCTTGGGTTTCTTTTTATATGGCCCTGCATGTTCAGAGGAGATTGTAAGGTTGTTTGAAAAGTATCACAGCTGTTCTAAATATCCACCCATAACAAGGATGGAAATGCTTTTATGGGAACAGCAGAGGCAATTAGCTGATACTGTTGAAGAGCAAAACCCAAATACAGTGTGCATATAATCTATCATTGTATCCAAAGGGACTCTGATGTCAATTTCTAAGTCTTTCATAGTAAAGACCCAGTGAAACCTCTAGCACATAGTAATGTCCAGGTAATTTTAAGACGTAACTAAGAAAATCTATGTGTGTGCCATATATTTAAGCATTGACATAGCTCCTACAATTATTTCTAATTTTTTTCCTGGTGAATTAACAATTTTCTATGGACTTTGAAACTACCAATCAATGATGTAAGATACTTCACATTCCCAAAGGAAAATTATTGATTTAAGGAATGTTGGGGGAAGAAAGTTGTCTAACATTAAAGCAGTGTGTGACTTTTGGGTTAGTGTAAGTCCTGTGTCTTCTGAATCCAAACCACTGAGGACAGGGGAACCTGGGTGGTTCAGTCGGTTGAGCATCTGACTTCGGCTCATGTCATGATCTCACAGTCGGGGTCTCTGCTATAAGCACAGAGCCTGCTTCGGATCCTCTGCCTCCCTCTCTCTTTGCTCCTCCCCCACTCATGCTCACTCTCTCAAAAATAAATAAACATTAAAAAAAGAGAAAAAAACACTGAGGGCATTGGAAGACCTCCGTGCTGATCCAATTTTGGTTCTCCAGTTGTTAGATTTTAAGTACAATGGATGCCATTAAAAAGCCTTTTATAATGAAATGTTGTATTGAGTTATTCCCAACATACCCAAAGGGATTTCTGGTCAATTCAGGCTAACTGAAAAAGCTAAGAACAACATTTAAAATTCTCTGCCATTCTGCCAGACATCTGAGTTCAAAGTTGCTCAGTGGAGCGACCTGACAGGCATGATGCCCAAGATGAAAGTACTTGAATAAAAGATTAACATTTATATTCATTCCAACTTTCATTCCCAGATATCAAAGCAAATTAGGAACACTTAGGGAATAATTTCATGGCAATGGGGACTGAAAATTATGAGTTTCAACTACTGAAAACATCAAGAAACTGCCTTTAAAAAAGTAGGTTTGCAGATGCAGTGTAATTTTCATCTTTTTGGAGTGACTCATGTCTATTTGTGCCTTAATTCACAGCGTTTCAGCCTAAGCCCCACCAATTATCTGTGTGACCATAGGCAAAACATTTGGGGCAATGTTGAGAATTTTAAAAACTTTTGGACTTTTCAACTCTATATACAAAAGTACCCCAGCTTCCTAACCATACGACCATTCTCTCACAAAAAAATCAGCAATAATTATTTGATGTCATCATATAGTCCATCTGTTTTCACATTTCCCTAATTGGATATTTAAATTTTGTTTAAATTGAGATCCACATGAGGTCCACATAGTAATTGCTTGAGTTTCTTTTGTTTTTCTCTACACCAATTTTTCTTGTTGAAGAAATTGGATGGTTTGTAGAGGTTTCCCACAGCCTGAATTTCATTTATCTCAGCCCCATGAAGTGTAAAATTTCCTATAGCTTCTGTAGATTGGCAAATAGATCTAGATGTTTGATTAGATTCACGCTTGATTTGGGGAGTGTGGGTGCCTCAATCAGTTAAGCATCTGAGTCTGGATTTTGGCTCAGGTCATGAACTATGGTTCTTGTGTTCGAGCCCTGTGTCAGGCTCTGCACTGACAGCGTGGAGCTTGCTTGGCAAGGGCATTTGTGTTCTCGCATTTGCAAAATAAATAAATAAACTTAAAATACAAAGATTCATGCTTGATTTTGTTTTGTTTTTTGACTAGGCCACTTCATAATGGCAGTTTTCCATTAGGAAGGCACATACTGTTTGATTGTCTTGGTGTTGTTGTTTGTGGTTGTTGTTGTTGTTGTTATTGTTGTTTTTGGTCATGTTTTTCAGCCATTGATAGACTTTGCTTGTATTTATTAACTCATTGATATTAAAATGTGATATTCTAATTCTGTCATTCTTTTAATCTAAGTTTTAATTAATTTATTTAAATAATCTTTATACCCAATGTACGGCTCAAACTCACAACCCTGAGAGCAAGAGTCCCATGCACTTCCAACTGAGGCAGCCAAGGGCCCCTAATTCTATCATACTTTGTTTATTTAAAGCTGAGATAATTTGGGGTGTCTGGGTGCCTCAGTCGATTAAGCGTCAACTTCGCTCAGGTCATGATCTCGTGGTTCACACGTTTGAGCCCCGTATTGGGCTCTGTGCTGACACCTCAGAGCCTGGAGCCTACTTTGTGGATTCTGTCTCCCTCTCTCTCTGCCCCCTGCCCAGCTCATACTCTGTCTCTCTCTCAAAAATAAATAAAAAATTAAAAAAAATAAAGCTGAGATAATTTGAGAAACTTTCCCTTGTTGACTATTAGGTTATTCTGATGTTCAGAATTTATAGAAAAAGCCTAATAATTTTTTACTCTCTTTCCCTGCTCTTAAAAAAACAGTTTTACAGAAGACCATGGGAGAAGGGAAGGAAAAAAAAAATAGTTACAAACATAGAGGGAGGCAAACCATAAGAGACTCTTAAATACAGAGAACAAGCTGAGGGTTCATGGGGGTTGAGGGCAGGGGTGTGGGGAAAATGGGTGATGGGCATTGAGGAGGGCACTTGTTGGGATGAGCACTGGGTGTTGTATATAAGTGATGTATCATGGGAATCTACTCCCAAAACCAAAAGCACACTGTATACACTCTATGTTAGCTAACTTGACAATAGATTATACACACACACACACACACACATACATAAAAGCAGTATCAATGTTGTGTTTAACACTTTGGCTATTTACCAACAGGCAATAAACTGGGAACAACAGATGCAAAACTGTGAAAAGGCCTGAGGGAACCAGAAGATAAGAGTGAAATATACCAAGTCAGTTGTTAGAGATATACATTGTCAGTGCAGGTAAATGACATAGTATGCCATTTAACCAGGCATCTTTCAAAATCTATTTCTTTGCTCTACATAATGTTGCATGTACTTTATACTTGAAAGAGGAAAATTAATTTTGCCCTTGTCCCTATAAGCACATGATGGCATTCTTTCTATACTGATGTCAACAGACTGATGTATTCTAATTCTGCCCCTGGGACCACCCTCTGTTGCCTCCTAGTATTAGATCATTCATTTTATTTTACCATTGTGTTTTGTTCTCTGCCCACTGTCTACACTGCTGTGCTTATTGTGTCTTCCAAAAGAGGTAAAAGTCTTGGAGACAAATATCAGAAGTTCAAGATATTAAGAGAAATCTCTCAGGAACTAGAATAAAAGTGATTTTTTAATCATAAAAAACAGTTTTAAAATAATCAGTTGGTTCTTAACCATATATCCAAGGTTAACTTATGAGTTAAGGTTTTTAAAAGTGTTATAAATTAGATTAAATCATATTTAATGTGTTTCAATCCATTGCAGTTATCTGTCGATGTTCAAATTATTCCATTTTTGGCCAGTGGAAACCTATTTAAGTTGATTTTTAAGTCTTTTTGACAAGACCCTACTGGGCTTGACAGCTTCCTTGCCTTCTGGTATGACCAGATGTTTCAGATTTGTCCATGGGAATCAGCCATTTCTCAAGGAGCTCTACTTTCAAAAAATGTTATTGGCATGCTGCAATCAGAGATGTCCTTCTACATCCATACCAAAGGTTGGTCTTTGTTTCTAGCCCCTTTCAGTGCACAGAAGTAGGAAATACTATATGCATTTTTTTCAAAGATAAGAGAAGTCAAGTTTACACTGAAATTTCCAACGTGAATTCTGAATGACAGGGTTTTACTTACCCTTATTAATCTAGTCTCCTTTCCACCATGTTGAAAATCTCAGTTTGAAATGCCAACCTAAATATGTATTAGATATATCCTACAAAACATAACAACAGCACTGACATTACCACCATCATGAAAATGCTTTTAGGCTTTTCTTTTTGTCCTTCAGGTATATCCTACTATGAACGGATAGTTAAATTTTTGTGTTTTATTTTTTTTAAGTTTGCTTATTTTGAGATAGAGAGACAGAAAGAGTACAAGTGGGGGAGGAACAGAAAAAGAGGGAGAAGGAGAATCCCAACCAGGCTCTGTGGTGTAAGCGTGGAGCCCAGTGTAGGGCTCAGTCACATGAAAGGTGAAATCACCACCTGAGCTGAAATCGAGAGTTGGATGCTTAACTGACGAAGCCACCTAGGCACCGCTAAACATTTTTTTAAATGTTTATTTATTTTTGAGCAAGAGAGAGACAGAGCATGAGCATAGGAAGAGCAGAAAGAGAAGGGGACACAGAATCCCAAGCAGGCTCTAGGCTCTGAGGTGTCAGCACAGAGCCTGATGCAGGGCTCAAACCCACAAACAGCAAGATCATGACCTGAGCTGAAGTTGGATGTTTAACCAATTGAGCCACCCAGGCACCCCTCATGTTTGTGTTTTAAAGCTCAGCATAATTCCTCTCTGAGTGGTTATGCTGCCAGCTAGATACACAGATTTATTTGACTCATTCACTTTTTTTTTTTAGGGAGTGCTTTTGAAGTGTATTTAAATTTGTTTAATAAATATATAAAACAATTGCATAGTTCCAAAGCCAAATCTATAAAGAAAAATCTAAAGAAACCTATTTGATATCTGTCACTTCTATTTTCTCTTTCTACAGGCAATCAAGGGTGGGCAGTAAGTCTTAAAAAGTCAACAATGTGGGGCACCTTAATGGCACAGTCAGTTAAGCATTGACTCTTGATCTTAGCTCAGGTCATGATCTCACCATCATGAGTTTAAGCCCCACAATGGGCCCTGTGTTGGGCATAAAGCCTACTGAAAAAAACCAAAATCACCAATAATTAAGAATCGGCTTTTCTACCAAACACTCTGCTAATTTTGTTAAGTGATTTTTTAGTATGCTCTAGAATCACCTCATCTGGAAATGAAATGTAGAAACTGATGGCCAGTCATCAAAAACCAGTGTTTTTAGATCCTTTTTTTCCTTTTTAAAAATAATTTATTCTATTTTTAAAATCTGCAAATTCAAAACAATAAAGGAGAAAGGAAAGATCATTCATAATTTTATCACTTAGAAATAGCCAGTGTTAATATTTAGTTAATTTTCCAATAGCCCTCTTTTCTATCCAACTGATTTTTAAAATTAGAACTGCAATTAAGCTTACAATTTGTATTTTGCTATTTGTTGTGTTTAAAATTATATTCTGAGCAATTATCTATGCTTTAATTTTTTTTTTTTATAGACAGCCAAGTATTCTATTATTTTCATTCATCTATTCAACACGTACTAGTTCTGTATGGCAGGCATGGTGGTCAATACTGGGGAAACACAGGAAATGAAACAAATCAACCCCTGCTCCCGTGGAGCTTACATGGTACACACACACACACACGCACACACACAGACAAACACACTCACTGACTTTATTTAGAATTCCCTGGGGTGTTGCGTATTTAAGTTGTAGGTAATTACCTGCCATTATGAATATTGTTCTGATGAACAATACATACACAAGTCTTTGTTTGTATCTGTCACTTAGGATAGGTCCCCAGAACTGTCATTATACATACAAAATATAAATGATACAAATATTAATTTTCAACATATTCTAAGAAACTGTCAAAAACTCTTAATGGTGTGAATGGCTAAGAAAATTGTGTCTTTTCTGGCCTCCTTTGTGTATTGGGGGTGGGGAAATAATGTCCTGATTCCTCTGATCCTTTTCTCTGTGATCCAGCCACTTCCATGATGGGATGGAGATTTAGATGGTGAGGGGAGTGGTGTTGGATGGCTTGAATGCAGTTTTGGAAAGCTAGTGGAGTTGGGTTGGATCTCAGGCCAATAGCAGAAGAGAAGGAAGGGAGATGGCCGAGTGCAGGATCTCCAGTCACTGATCAGAGCTGTCCTTCTTCACACTCTACCATCCATTAGATGCATCCCTGTATTTCACAGGTGTGTCTTCATCAAGCCTTGTATATGAGAAAGGAGTATTTAATTCTTACATACTTCTTAATTCCTATGAATGGTTATGGAGTTAGAATGTCTGAGTTGAATCTTGACATTATTATGTACTCACTGTGTGATATACATAAGGTTTTGACCTAACCAAATCTAAGTTTATTCACGGTAAAATAATCAGTGCCCATCTCAAAAGCATTAAGTGGAATAAATAACATAAAACATTTATTGAGGATCTAGGTACATATAAAGTACTTAATAAATACTAGTTATTGATGAGTACTAGGCACCACAGAACATTCTGGTGCTCATATCTTGTTGACTAGCACAAACTCATCCTTAAGTCACTGAGCCAAATCTATTCAAACCAGAACACAGAATATTTTTAAGTAATATTTTCTGATTTGGCCACATCCTCACCACAGGAGCACATCCATTAATTTTGACAGAAGATTTTTTTTAAAAATTTGTTAAATGTTTTATTTTTTATTTTTGAGAGAGAGAGAGACAGAGTGCAAGTGGGGGATGAGGAGAGAAAGAGGGAGAGGGAGACACAGAATCCGAAGCAGGCTCCAGGCTCTGAGCTGTCAGCACAGAGCCCAAGGCGGGGCTGAACTCACTACCCGTGAGATTATGACCTGAGCCGAAGTCGGATGCTTAACCGACTGAGCCATCCAGGAGCCCTGGAAGAAGATTCCTTACTTCTATTTATGTGATTTGTTTCAAGTTTGCTCTAAGTGTCAAAAAGAAAGTAAAAACTTTGCTCTCATGAATTATTGCCTGCAAAATGCAGGCCTCAAATGGAGGACTGACATCAATGGAAATGGTGAAGTAGGGAACTCTGAGTCTTATTCCTTCCCAGAGACACAGGAAAAACTGGAAAAATCTTTCATTATTGTGGTCAGAACTCTGGAAGATAGCTAAAGCTTTACAGCAGTCAAGCAAATGCTTAAAAAAGAAAAAGGAAACCAAAGGACAAGGGATCTTTGGGGCATTTTAACTTCTTATTGCCTGACACCATTCTCCAGCTTGGCACTGGCCTTCAAGATGGCAGGCCACATTTGTCCTTGAGGACAAGGTCTGCTCTCCAATCCCTGGAAACCCTGGGGCAGGCCATATTTCCATCGTCAACTGGGGGGTTTCAGGGATTGGAGAGCAGACCTTGTCTTCAAGGTCCTCCACTCCCCTCCTCCTCTTCTCCTCTCCTCTACTATTCCCCTCCTCCCCCTCCCCCTTCCATCCTTCTACCCAGTTCCTCTCCTTTCCTTCCTTGCTCTGCTCTTCCTTCCTTTCTTCCTTCCTTCCTCCCTTCCTTCCCTCCCTCCTTCCTTGCTTCCTTCTTTTTTTAACTCCAGGCATTTAAGGAAATCTCTGTCAACCACTGACTACTCAATTAAATAAGAAAAGACTTCAGAGACGCATGACAAAGAATAGAGCTTTTACAAAAATAGTTTCGAAAGGTTAACAAACACGGGGACCACTACAACCCACAGGAAACAACAACAACAAACCCTAGGGCAAGTCTGATATCCAGTTACTCCATCATCATATGCAAAATGTTCAGTTTTCAACAACAACAAAATATTTATGAGACATGTGAAGAGACAGGACAGTGTGACTCATTCACAGGAAAAGAAAACAACAGAAATTGTCCCTGAGGAAATACATACATTGGAATTACTAGACAGAAACTTTGAAACAACTGTCTTAAAAAATGCAGGGATCCAGTTACTAGTTTTCAAGGAGCAGCTTGAGGTCCCATTACATGGCTGTTTCCTTAGATCTTCGGTGTTTTTCTTCCACACCCCCATATTTGGGCAATAAATTTTGGGGACACAAATAGAGGAATTCATGTATATCCATACTAAATGTTATTTTATAAAATCCAGCTTCGTACCTTGGAGAAATGGCAGACTCCAGAACTGGGTCAGGAACTAAGTAAGATGAGCCTGGAACATCTTGTAGTGCCAGAAAGTAAGGAAGTACTAAAAGAATTACAAAACCCCCAAATTGTGGATATATGCTAAGGGAAGAGAGGAGCTCTTCCCTGAAAGAATGCTTAATGGTCAAAGCTGGAACAATGTGAGCAACAAAATACAGTAGTATTAGATTATGTACCAGAGTATAATATCTATGAGTTTAGGCTGATATAAACAATTGATTGAATAAATAAGTAATCTGGGGAGAAGACCAAATTTCTCATGCAGAAAAATTCCAGATACTTTGTGTATGTGGCCTGAAAAGAGATCCCCTGAGTTTTACTGTATATAATAAAGTATATAAATTATTGTACATAATAAAAATACAGAGAACTGCCTTTTAGGTTGTGCAAACTAACTATCCAGCCAAAAAAACAACCAATCAAACTTGAGGTCCAGTTGATACTAGAGAAACTGCTTTACTTGGCATCAATTTACTTTGTCACTAATTTGTCCCATTTGTTCTCTTCATCTGTTTGCATGGCTAACTCAAAAGTAGCATTTCTTCCAAAAATGTTATGTTTCACCTTGGAATAAAAAATGAAAACGTGGTTTCCATCAATGTAGAAATTTTACTTGATGAGAACAAGTAAAAAAAAAATTAAGGTGTATGAGAATATAATGTGTTAAGTTAGAGTTTTATTCACCATTCCAATAGTAAAATGAAAATCCACTCCAGAGGTTTAAATAAGAGAGAGGTGTGGGCAACATTCAGGGGATCGACTTGTTGCTGCATTTAGGGCTCACCCAAGTAATCTGGGATGATCTGTTCATCTCAAGGTCTTTAACTTAATCACATCTGCGCAGACTCTTTTTCTAAATAAACTCACATTAACAGGTTCTAGAAGTTAGGCTGAGGACACATCTTTTTTGGAGCCACTGTTCAACCCACTACAGGAGAGACTATGACTAGTGTTGGCAAAAACCCTAAAATCTAGGCAGAAGGTCTAGAATAGAAAGGGTCTTATTGAATAGCAGGTCCTCATTTACCCACTACTCAGTGGGTAGAGTTTCAGTTACACGATGTGAACAGACTCTAGAGCGCAGTTGTATAGTATTGTGCTTACAGATAACTATACCATTATATACTTAAAATTTGTTAAGAGAGTAGGTCTCATGTTAAATATTCTCGCTACAACAGAAACAAGTGTTACTGAGGTTTAAGTATAAGAAAGAAGTGCAGGGGCGCCTATGTCTCAGTTGGTTAGCGTCTGACTCTTGATTTTGGCTCAGGTCAGGATCCCTGGGTTGCAAGATGGAGACCCTGCACTGAGCATGGAGTCTGCTTGAGATTCTCTCTTTCCTTTTCCCTATGTCCCTCCGCTGCTCATGCTCTCTCTCTTTCTCTCAGTAAATAAATAAATAAATAAATAAGCTCAAAAATTATTAAAAAAGAAAAAAGACACAAGTGCAAGTTTAATTGTCCCAGACTCAGTTGAATGCCCTCAAGACAAGCAATTGTGTCTGGTGCCTGGAAGTCTCAGCTTCCTAAATGGCATCTGGCCTGAGAAGGAGTTCTCTCTTCTTGGGATGTGGTAAGATGGCGGCACAACCAGGGAGGGGATCAAAATATTCGTGCTTACCTCTTGGGAAAATATCAAAATAAATATATTAATAACCCTAATAACATATAAAAATAGTAACAGAAGTAGTAAAGAAATGAAATAAGTCCATGGTGTTGACAGGCTGGAATCATTTTGAGTAGAAGTGAAGAAATATGTTTTGTAGACATTACATTTATGTTTATTTTTCCTGTTGCATCTAGTGTTTGAATGAGTGAACAAATGTGCCTTGCTAAATGGAGCATGATCATGCAGAATATTCTTAGACTCATAATTAATCAAATTTGTCATCAATGTATAAATTCCCCAAAAACATTGGTTTTTCAAATCTGATGGTATTAAGTGTATTAATCTATGAAACTGAGCATTAAACAAATAGTAATGAATATTCTACTTCACATACTCAGGCCTCTCAGACTTTAAAGAATTTGTTAACTGTTTCTAGTAATATTTGAGACATCTTTAAAGGAGAGCCTGCTTCATTTTCTTATTTCTTGTCCTGTTTACAGATGCCTATTTAAGCTGGTGGAGGGCTTGTAAAACTTCCTCCTCAGCCTCTTTCTGAAAGAAGCTGGGATTAGTCCTTCAAGCCCAGGCTCAGTTGGCTCTTTCTTCTCTGACATGAGCTCTTTCCAAAACAATCCACATCAAATTTACGGTTAACTCAAATCTCACATCAGTTTATTCTTATTAGGTCAGACATTCAGTCATGTTCAAGGGACACCATTATTATTTTAATGAGGAATTGATTTTTGTGGAATAGATATTTCACTGCAATGCCTCTTTCACTATTCTTGTTTCTTCAACAAAATTCTATTTTCCTGCAGAATAGAAATAAATACCTTTTGGTGTGCCTGGATGGCTCAGTCAGTTGGGCATCCAACCTCACCTCAGGTCATGATCTCATAGTCTGTGAGTTCGAGCCCCGCGTCGGGCTCTGTACTGACAGCTCAGAGCCTGGAGCCTGCTTCAGATTCTGTGTCTCCCTCTCTCTCTGCCCCTCCCCTGCTCATGCTCTGTCTCTCTCTGTCTCAAAAATAAATAAAAATATTAAAAAATTTTAAAAAAATAAATAAATACCTTCTCCTAGGAATATGGTATTTGCTTTTATGTGTAATTTGTCCCCCCCACCCCCAGAGCTCATTATAGATTCTCTACCCAGCTACTTTGGATGTAATGATTACATCTGTATTTTTACTTTCCGATATTCTCAACAATGGTTTTGAAATACAGCTGGCTTCAGTTGTTGAATGGATACAAATGGATGCTCCCTTTGGAAATGGCTATCCATAAAATGGCAGAGCACACAACAGGTAGAAATATTTGTTTTCTCCTTCTAACCCAGCAAGTTGATTCAGAACCCACTGAGACAACTTTAAATAAAAGTTGGGCTCAGTTTTTTATTTGTAGGCTTTCACTGCTGAGGGAAGGATATGATTCTGGTTGTTGCAAACACCAACAAGGAAAATTGCATGTGGAAATGTACAACTCTTTCTTACTTGAGCAGCAATTCGGGTAACACTCATCAGGGAAGAAAGGAAGAGATTATTGGGGGAAACAGGTCAAGGTTTGCAGTCCAAATGTGCTCTGTATTCATGTTATATCATCTTCTCACTGGATGGTCTAGAAACACCATGAAAATTTTCTCTGCCTTTTGAAATTTCTGGGTGATATCCTCCCATTTTATAAACAGAAAAAATTATGCATCAAGAGATAATATTAGATGACTTCTTGGAAAGAAAGCCAACTCATTCTTTCCTTCAGTCTACCTTTACTGAGCATTTTTCCCTAGGTGGGCATGGAGGTGGGCATGGGCACCAATGCCTATTGGTGTTACAGAGATCGAGAAGCTTGGGTGGGCTTACAGTCTCACTGTGCACCATGGCAGCATGCTGGGGGCCTTGGGAAGATGTCTTTGCTTATAACTAGTTCCCTCGGGGCCTGTCCCTCCTGCTGCCTCTCTAGCCTGGGATGATTAGCACATATGACCAATTCAGCAAGTGGGGCCCAGCATTCTAACTTTCCAGGGATAGACAAGGCCATCAGACACAAATAAGGAGACCATCTCAGAGAGTTAGTGACAACAAAGAGGAGAGAGTGTGGGACTCACCTTGGCAAATGGAATCACCTCTACCTAGAATTAGGGAGGACTGTGCCCTCTGTAAGTGTGGAGGTCAGCATATATTTTTGTTAGTGACATGCAGCCCAACAAAGTGTCCCCCTTAGTTCCTCATGTGAACTTGACCCAGATAAAGTCAGCACTGCACTTGAGTAACACTTTGCCCTAGTATTTTCCCTAGTGCAACAGAATCCAGGTCTCTAAGAACAGAAAGGGGTGGGACAAGGACCTGGTAGCTGACAGTTAGCCTCGTATTTTTTTGTCTGTTGTTCACTAGCTCCCACTTGCATGCCAACAACTTTGGGCAACTCCTGAGTTATTTTTCAGGTTCTAAGGGCTGTGTTGTATATATTGGAAATGAAGAGTAACCCTCTGGAACCCACCTGGACTGAGTCAATGTTATGTTTTCTGAGAAGGTCAAGGAGGGACAGCTGGAAAGGCTGCAGTGCCTTGGCAGAGGATGGCTAGCACAAGACACAGAGCTGCCAACACCTCAAGTATGCTGTTCAGTTACACCAACTGATGGCAATTTGGAACCATTTTGCAAGGGCAGCTTGTGGCATAGACCTGGACGGAATGATAGGTATGGCTCTGTAAGCCGCTGCTCAGCAGCTACGTTCCACACCAGACATCACGTAGGAGAGAAACATTAGCATTTTCTGGCTGAGAACCACCAACCCTCCTGTTCTCATCCCTATTCCTCTTGCTTTTGGGGGAAGTCTCTCCCTTTTAGACTTTCCTTTGGATCACTTATGACGTGATGAGCAGCAGCAACTTCACAGCTGTGTTCTTCAAGCTCAGTACGTGGTTTCCTATGTGTTTTTTGTTTGTTTGTTTGTTTGTTTGTTTTTGCTTCTTACTGTCTGAGACAACACTCCTCCTTTCCACATAGGTCTTGATATCTTCTACACTTGTGACTGTCCAGCCTGAGTGGATTGCACTTGGCCCCTAGCCCTACAAGGGGGAACTGATGCCACCTTTTGCAAATGTCAAAGAACACCATAATCTGGAAAAGAAATTTGAAAACAGACTTAACTATAAAGAATATAAGCTACTGGTAGTAGGAAAAAGAATGTCTACGGGTGACACACTCTGCAGGAAATGTTTAAAACATTAATTAAAAACCATAATGACAAGAGCAAGAGAAGCTCCATGTCACAGAGACAAAAATCTTATAGATGCATTGCATATTTCTTAACACTTTACACTTGATGAAGAGTCATGGATTGGCATTTCAATACTGTTTGTCATCAGTTGGTGTGGATCTGTTCTAACTAGCTAAGCCTTACACCAGCATCCCATACACAGCATCTTTGCCACTTTATTCTGGTTGCTAGTAGCCTGATGGCCACATGATGATTCATACTAGTCCGAGGCATGCCCAGAGTAGAGATCAAAGACTCTCTGTGTGACTGGATCTTCTAGGGGATGTGATGTAAACACAGACAACACCTTGTGTTTGCCTTTCACTTAGAACTAAAATTTATACTGTCAAATTTGTATTTGATATTGCAAGGTGGGATGTTAGTACTTGGCAAACATTTATCATCTGTACTTTATTTAAACCAACACATACATGTTCCCTGTAAAACAGATACCAAAAAAGTCAAAACACAATGAAACCCCAGGTTGACTCAGTGTGGAGATCACTGCTTGTTGTTTCATGTTATGAGCTGATTTTAAGTCATTGTCTCCATATACTTATTTTTCACATAACCGATGAAATAAGATCAAATTGAGTTTGGAGCTGAAATTGAAAATGTGGTAATTCATATCAGATGGTTCAATTTGATACACACACTTCTTGGATTGACTGCATTACAAAATTCCATTATTTAATTTCCCCATAATATTTTCTCTTATCCAATATATAATTGTAAATGTCAATTGACAAACAACCCAGTTAAACTCCATTTGTGTTGACTTTTTCTCAAAAATATGTTAAAAAGGGGTATACCCAAGATAGACAATCAATGTTAATGTAAGAATTAGAAGCAACATGTTCCAAAGAAGCCCAGGTAATTCAAATTCAGCCCACTGTGGAAAACATTTGTAGTTCCCTATATGTCATGCACACACAAATGTGTGTGCACAAAATCCCCCCAATCTTTCTGCCTACCTATGTATAGCTACATTAAATTGGAGAAGCTGTGCATCATTGGAAAGGGGGCATAAAATAACTTCTGAAATATCTATAAGGTCTATGAATCTTTAAAAATCTAGTGAAGATGCCAGATGCCAAAGAAGTGGTGAAGTGTTCTCTAATGCAAATTACTTTGAGAATAGAAGTTATTAATGATAGGCCAATGTATCTCCTGTTTATTTTCACTCAAACCCATCCATCAGTTTCAATGGGAGGCTGCCTGAATAGCAGCGGATTCCCATTCAGACATGATGAAGTTTTTCCCTGCCCCCTTCCCAGCAGCCTTCTGTGAACGTATGCCAACAGAAGCTGCATTACTCTGCCTTTACTCCTCTTTCCAACCATAGATGGGGTGGATAATTTGCTTTTAGTTACTGCTGTTGTGCATTCCAAGATTGATTTTTTAAATGTGGGATATGATTAATCTGTCAATAAGCCTTCACATGTTTTTATGAAATTGCTTTAAGATTATAGTAGTTCATGCACATAAAATGATATATTTGAGTCTAAGCTCTTCTCTGGAACTGTTCTCATTTGATCTGTGGAAGTGGAGTTCTGGAGGTGAGGAAATTGTTCTGCCCTTTTGCTGAGCTGCCTCCATCAGCTCTGGTTACTGTTGCACTGGCTTCTGCTTCTTTAAGGGGGCTCTTCAATCATTCTTTTGTGTGGAAATCCCCTGAGATACCAGGTTTTTGAAGTGTTGACCTTTGCATCATTCAGTAAATTGAACCTGACTTTGAGCCATCAACCCCATTGCATTTGCTCCTTCAATCTGAAGTTCTTGTTTATGGAATCTATCCACTGTTTGTCAGTGTTTTTAAAACCAGTGCTGTAAGTGGCCACCTGACATAATTGTGGGCTGGGGGCAAAGGGCATGGGAAAGAGGAGGAGGAGTTTGGCTAATACAAATTTATTTTTGGACATGAATGTTGAATATTCCTGAAGATGGGGATTTAGGTCTAAAAAAGGAGAGGAAAATCCCAATGTAAAAACTTCGTTCTAAAATATATGTGTGTGAACCAATCCAAATGCATCCTACAGGATGGGGCTACATTTAAATTTATCTCTACAACACATCCTAATAACCTAGAGTAGGTGCACTGTTCTTCCCTTTAGAAACCTTGAATTGCAAAGTACATTTTTTTCTTAAGATTGCTTTCTTTTGGAAGAAAGAACTAAAAATGTTTTCTGAATATCTGTTCAGATCAGGAATTAGCAGTCATTTTGGCTGTACATTCCAGAGAAAGGATGCAATGCAGCTAGATTATTCTCTTGAATGACTAGGAGAGATGCTGATTGTATTGTTCTTTGAAAACACAAAATATTATGGAAATGCTAAAGAACAAAGAGAATAATGCTACCAATTGTGATTGTAGCTTTACTATTATTAAACCTTGGTTGACCAATGATGGGGGTTGGTGAGTGGTAAGCATGGAATCAGAATTTGCTGACTCTAGGTTTCCTTTTTGATAAGGAGCTGTGTGTTAGATATGTATTTATAGGGATAATTCTGTATTTTGTACACTTAACTCTGATGAACTTTTAAAAAATTAAGAGCCAGTAACAGGCCCTCAGAAATATGCCATTTTAAAAATCCAGGAATTGAGTTTTGTAAGCACAAGTATGTCAAACGTATCATCTGAGTAAAATTTCCATGTCAAGAATAATGGTCATACTCCATTTTCTTGAAGGGATATGAGCAACTGTATAATTTAAAAGTCTACCTAGTCATTGACACTTCACTTTTTCAGCAGGAAAATGTGAAAAAGATAAAAAAAACCTTGAAAAATATTTGAATGTAGAATCTAGGTGATAGGTATACAAGTGTTCACTGTAAAACTCTTTCAACTTTTCTGTAGGTTTTTTTTTTAAGTTTATTTTTATTTATTTTGAGAGAGAGAGAGATAGAGAGCAAGTAGGGAAGGGGCAGAGAGAGAGAGAGAGGGAGACAGAATCCCAAACAGGTTCTGCACTGTCAGCACAGAGCCTCATGTGAGGGTTGAACTCAAGAACTGTGAGATCATGACCTGACCCAAAATCAAGAGTCAGATGCTTAACCAACTGAACCACTAAGGTGCCCCATTTTTTTAGAGAGGGGGGAGAAGTGCAAGTGAGCTAGGGACAGAGAGAGAGAGAGAGAATCCCACAAGGGACAGAGAGAGAGAGGAAGAGAGAGAGAGAGAGGGAGAGGGAGAGAGAGAGAGAGAAAGCACGGCTCACCTGAAGTGGGACTTGTGTTTGCCTGAAGTGGGGCTCAAGTTCATCCAAAGTGGGACTCGAACTCACCAACTGTGAGAACACAACCTGAGGTGAAGTCAGATGCTTAACGACTGAGCCACCCATGGCTCCCTTCAACTTTTCTGTACATTTGGAAATATTTATAAGATGTTGGAAAAATCTGTCTATTCTTACGGCTTTGCAAACAATTACTGATCTTCGACCCAAGGAGCCTTCATAGAGACTGGTCAACTGGAAAGCAGTAGGATGTCCCAGAGTTGGAAGAGATTTAGCAGCTGGCCCCTAACCACCCCCCCCCCCCCCAGTCCCCAGGTCTCTTCCCAGCCTAGCGCCTTCTCCATCTCATCTCTGGGAGCAGGTCCCTGCCTCTTCTCCATTGCTTCCAAGTGTGGCTTTATGATGGAGTTCTGCCCCCTTGCTGAGCATCTATAAAAGTAGATGGTTCTCATCATCAATTTGAAAACTTCTGCCTTCTTAGTGCTGAATTTATTTCATATTTCAGGGTATGGGTTCTCAACCTTGGCACTATACACATTTGAGGCCAAATAATTCTTTATCGTGGGAGACTGACCTGTGTGTTTCAGAATGCTTAACAGCATCTTTAGTCTCTACCCTCTAGATGCTAGTAGTACCCCCTGGTTATGACAAGCAAAAACGTCTCCAGATGTTGCAAAATATCTCCTGGGAGGCAGAATCACCCCAATTGAGACCAAATTCCCTACAGAAATTTTCAGAGATTTTCTGCCTTTTTTTTTTAGTGAAATAATATTGAGTTGTTGGTGTGTAATTAATTTTACAACATGAAGCAAGAGCTTTACTTTTACTCATATTACATTTCATCTTGTCAATTTGGATATATCATTCAGCCCATTGAAGTGTTTCCAAATTGTAATTCCCTTGTACCTGATAAACTCCCTCTTCCTGTTTCTCTTCCTTAGCAGGACAGTTAGGCAGACTGACTTGGCCAGCGTGGCTTCTGCGTCACTCAGGGTCCCAGCAGAAAACAGATGTCTCACTCACTGGGTAAATGAGGAGAGTACAATACAGGAATTGCTCTCAAAGATATAGGCTGGATTTTATAAATCAACGAGGCTCTTTCTCACAACAACCAAAAGATGGAAGCAACCCAAGTGTTCATCGATGGATGATGGATAAACAAAATGTGGTGTATACATATTATGGAATATTATTCAGATTTAAAAAGGAAAGAAATTCTGACTGAGGCTACATGGATGAACCTTGAGGATGTTATGCTAAGTGAGATACACCAGACACAAACGGACAGGTATTGTCCCTAAATGAGATACCTGGACCACCAGATTCAGATATGCAGAAGATAGAATGGTGGTCGCCAGGGCCTGGGGGCAGAGCAGGTTGTGGAGTTGTTTAGTTAAGTACAGAGTTTCAGTTTTGTGGGATGAAAAGAGTCTGGGGATGGACAGCAGTGGTGTCACACAACAATGTGAATGTACATAATGCCACTGTCCTGTACATTCATAATGGGTTAAGATGGTCAATTTTATGTGTATTTTACCCAATTAAAAAAAAAGGAAGTCAGTGAGGAATAGTATGGTACCCCAAAGCTATTAGTAGTTACAGAGAGAAGGGGAGGGTTTTCCAGAACCTGGGAGAATAACTCTATGGAAAGGACCATCTGACAGATGTGATGGCCTGCAATAGAGGGACACATATGGAGAACAAATACATCAAGCTCACTCTTTCTTCTGACTTCTACCAGCATCTCCACATGGCAGAACTGCTGGAGCTAGAAGACCAGGAAGGCCACTCATGCCCTCCCTTCAGGGCAGCTCCCTGGACCACACATCCAAGTGGAGAAGGTTGGGGCAGGGAAAATGGAGGCCATCCAGCTCAGATCCCATGCATGGGCACATGCTGGTGAGGAAGGGGGAATCTAACCAGAAGCTCTGGCTTCAGAGGGGCAGACAAGAAAATCAGAGCCTTTTCAAAGAGAACCAGGAGAAGAAGAGAATGAAGAAACAGATTACCCATGTAAAGGATATCCTGAGTTGACTATGAGGACCTTGAGTACATAGCTGGTGGCATTGATTAGCAGCAAGCAGGAGTCAGTCAGCACGAGTACAGTTTTTTGGGGGGAACTGGGTTTTGGTAGATTCTGCAAGAAATGCCAATGGCTAAGTAACTTTTTAGAGAATAAAGTTGCTCTTATTTCTTAAAGAAAATAGAATATATTTTTAATTTGAATGAAATCCAGTTTATCTCTTTTTTTCTTTCTTGGATCATGCTTTTAGTGTTGCAACTAAAAAGTCATTGCCAAACCCAAGGTTATTTAGAGGGTCTCCCATGTTATTTTCTGTAAGTCGTATAATTTTGCATTTTTATTTATGTCTATGATCCACTGTGAGTCAATTCTTGTGAAAGGTGTAAGGTGTGAGTCTAGGTTGTCTGTGGATGGCCAGGTGTTCCAGCACCATTTGTTGAAAAGACAATCCTCTCTCCATTCTATTGCCTGTGCTCCTCTATCAAAAATCAGTTGACTATTACTTGTCAGTGGGCCTATTTCCAGGCTCTCTTTTCTGTTCTGTTCATCTATCTGTCTGTTTCACTAATACCAAACTGTCTTGATTTACTGCAGCTTTATAATAAGTCTTGAAGTCGGGTAGTGTGGGTCCTCATTAGAAGTTCTTGATAGTTTTTACACTAGTCCTCTCTGTGTAGCAAAGAATTATTACAAGATGCTAACTTATCACAAGATGGTGGTCACAGGTTCTTCTTAGCTTATTTCCCCTCTTTTAGTTTATTTTTTTAAAAAGTTTATTTGTTGAGGAGCCTGGGCGGCTCAGTCAGTTACACGTCTGACTTTGGTTCAGATCATGATCTCATGGTTTGTGAGTTCCAGACCTGCATCGGGCTCTGCACTGACAGCTCAGAGCCTGGAGCCTGCTTCGGATTCTGCATCTCCCTCTCTGCCCTTCTCCCCTTCGTGGTCTCTCTCTCTCTCTCTCTCGAAAATAAACATTAAAAAAATTTAAGTTTATTTGTTCATTTTGAGGGAGTGGGGTAGTGGCAGAAAGAGAGAGGGAGAGATAGAATCCCAAATAAGCTCCACAATGTCAGAGCAGAGCCCAACGCAGGGCTCCAACCCAGGAACCGTGAGATCGTGACCTGAGCCAAAGTCAGAGTCTGATGTGTAACTGACTGAGGCACCCAGGCGCCCTTCCCCACTTTTATTTCATAGTTAGATTCTTTGCAGATATATTGTTGAAATGTTAATTGTGGGGCCCTCCCCTATTTTTCCTGAGCTGTTATTTCTTCATTTTGAGGTAGGCAGGCTAAGTCAATGTCAGAATGGACATGTCAGCATATGGCTGTGGTAAGTAATTATAGAGTGCCTCAAATAATTTTCTATATCTGCCAGGGGCCAGCTTGAATGTGGCAGTTGAATGAAACCAAGAGTAAACCAGCAAATTTCTGCAGATGAGCTACAACTCATATTGTTTCATAGTGTATTTCATAACATACACTATTAACATTATTTGAATGCCACTGTACGTGTTCATAAAATACTATTGGATACCTAAAGTTACTATAGATGGTAATCAGTGAGGCATTAAAATTTCGATGGAATGGGATATGAATATAAGTTCTGGGACAACAACAAACTTGAACTCATGAAAGATGGCATTGCTTAATTGATAAAGTCCATATTTCTTGAAATAAGTCTCATCGTATTTGAGTCTCAGAAGCAGAAGCTAGAAAAACACGATAAGATTTACACTTTAATATTTCTTAAAGACTCAAGTACATACAGTTAGGGGTTGCAGGAAAACACTTTGATTTGAGCTATGATATATCAAACGATCTAGAGGCCTCTAGTGCTAATAATCATTTTGCATATTGCGGCTTTCTCTCTGAAATTGTCTTTTTAATCAGCATTTGTACAGCTGCCTCATCGTAGCAATTTGCTTACTGCTCTTTCAAGCTGGAAAATTACAGGGCCTCTCTCCTTTTATTTTATTTTTTAGAATCAGCTTTGTGTTTGCTGCGTCAAGATTTACATTTTAAAGAGTCAGGCAGGGAAAGGAGAGAAAATGAAAACCTGCTTCTCAGAGACCTCTCATTTTCTACACTATGAATTTCACAGTGAGAAGAATGGCGGTGGCTGCTCCTTTTCCCTTCCAGAAGCTTTCAAGGACAGAATTTTAACAATGCACTGTTTTTCTTATTTTCTTCTTCTTCTTTTTTAGCCTGAGAATATCTGATAGTGGAGTTAATTATTTCATTCCCTCAAGTAAACATTCAGAGCTAATGCCTGGATACAATATTGCAGTATTTGCTAACAGAGAAATCATCTGTATTTCAGTCCATCAGGGTGACTTGGGGTGCTTTAGAGGTTGTGCAGCGAGTGAATGATGGTGTTGCTTTGAAGAGGTGCCATTTATACCACTGACAGCATGGATTCCTATTTTTATGACCACAGTTTCCCAAATGGTGGAGATAGTGTCTTGTCCTAACAAAATTAATATATTGTGAAAATTTTCTAGTAGATGGAAATAAAGCATCTCACAAGAGAGATACATCTTTCCTATTTTGGACATAGAAGGGGAATGATTCTGTTTACCAAGGTGAAGCTCGTTGGAGGCAGAAAACATTTAGAGGAGAAAGCTCTTGGGTTCAGGTTTTGACTGGTTCAAGTTGCACAGTGGCAAGGCCAGGAAGGCAATTAAATATGTTCAACTCAAAAGAGGGATTTTGTTTAGAAATGAAGATATAAGAAGAAACACCAAGCAGACAATGCTCATGATGTGATCATGGGAAGAACACCCAGGGATAGAGTGTAGAGCCACAAAAGAAGTCCTAGCATTAGAGAAAATCCAAAGTTTAATGTGGAGGAGAGGAGGAATAGGTAAATGGACAAGGCAGGTGCATTAAGAGATGCAAGAGGAAGGTGTGGCCATGTGATTTCTGGAAAACCAGAGCAAGAGAAGGTTTCAAGAACGAAGGTGTCACGAGTGTGAATATTGTTGGGAGTACAGACAGGTTGAGTGAGGATGGCAGAGGATCCCTTGGTCAGCAGTCACAGTGTAAGTCCAAATGACAAGGGACTGAATCGTGACCAAGTAGAAATGCTTTGAGATACTTAGCTGTAGAGGAAAGGACAGTGATGGTGTAGCAGCTGAAGGAGAAAAGGAGCCAATGAAGTGCTTTCTTTTTTAGTCATGATAAAGATTTAAGTGTTAGGAGACAATTCTAAATGGATCTCTCACATTTCTGTGTCTAGCAAACAGAGGCATTGACTGCCTGTGTTCAGAACTGTCTTTTCAAGATTATTTGTGTGGTGAATATTCTTGCAAGATAGAGACAATGTTTTCCTCTGAGCAAAGAACAGGTTTATTCATTGTCAAGTAAGCAAGATAATGTCTCCCTCTGGGAAGAAGCTCAGACAGGCTTTGTGCCTATTGTAAAAACTCAGAGTTCCCTCAGCTCAGGGTTCCTGAGTTGCATCTCATTACAAATGCAGTTATTACTTTACCCTCTTCACAATGTCCATGAGAATCAGGGCTCAGGGACAGAGGTCAATAGACTGATGCTTATGCTACTTGCTGTGCTGTGAATAATAAACCATTTGCCTCTGATCCATGAGTTTTGTGTCTTCTTCCATCAGCCATAAGCTTGTGTTAAGGTATTTGCCTGCAAGCTGGCTCAACCTAGAACTTTCACAGTTCCTAACCGTGAGTATTGATGGTAAGGAATATGTAGAAAGGGGGAGAAGGGATCCTTATTACCAGGTTTTCTGAGATTTGGAGAACCAACTCGAAAATTTGGAAGACTTCTTACACGTCAGCAAATAGATTGTAGCTCTCTGCCATATTGTCCTGTCCATAAAACATTTTTCTATTCTCAGCTAATATGATGGTAATCATCTTAACAAGTTTCAAGTTCAGGGCAAAAAAAAGCTAAAATTTCATATTTTTACTATTATAATCATGTGATTCTTATGTTTGCAATATGTTTTTTTGTAATCCTAGTTATGGAAAGGTTGCCACCTACTGACATTTCTTAAAAGTGATTTTTCCTTAAAGTCTTATATCGGTGTGTATATACTTCTTTTCATATTTCCACCACTTGGATTAGTGTGAAGGAGGCCTTCTTTCATACAGTGCACACTTTGCTCTTAACTCTTCATTGTGTGGAAAATGAACAGGACGACACACAAAGCCAACTGAAGTGGAAAATAATGTTTCCTACTCTCATCTCTGTGGGATCGGTGTCTGCACATATCATTTTTCCCCCTTATAAAACCTCAGAATACTCTTATAATTCTGATCATACAAATTCATCTCCCCTTTATAAAATTTATCATTTCACTTGAACCAAGAAATACTATTTTCAGAAATATCAACTTTTTTGTTCATTTTCATTCATAAAAATAAATATTTTTTTTACATTTTTGTCTTCAATTTAAATGAAATCTCAAGAGTATTTTAACCAAAAAGAAATAATTTTCAAAGATAAAATATACTTTAAGGTAATTGTTTATCTATCTATCTAGAGATAGATAGATAGATAGATATAAAATAATTCCATCATTATCTTTAAATAAAAACCGTTATTCCTCCTGCTAGTTCCTTGGATGATTCTTCTGTTGAACTGCCTTAAAATCTATTTTATAGTCACATAGCTTCAGGGGAACCTATGTGGTTCAGTCGGTTAAGCGTCTCACTCTTGGTTTTGGCTCAGGCCATGATCTCATGGTTCGTGAGTTTGAGCCCCATGTCAGGCTCCACAGCTGGCAGTGCGACTCTCTGTCTCTCTAAGTAAATAAATAAATACATAAATAAATACATAAACAAATAAATAAAGTCACGTAGCTTCTTCTAATTGAGGATATTCTAAGGGGGAGTGCGTGCCTAGTACAATAAGCCAAGCAGTTGCCCTTTGTAATCTCAGTGGCACATTAACCTCGAGAGATTCCACCTTTAAAAGGCAATTTTTTAAATGAAAAGTATCTATTGTTATGACATTTTTTAAAAATGAGAGACAATTTAGACAATTTACAAAAGTTGAATTCCTATCATTGCTTAAATGGATGTGGTACATACAAACACAGTGTGATTGTGTTGAAATAAACACACATGCAGGCTTATGTGGGAGGGATGCTAATGGTTGGAGGGTTCCATAGGCATTGTTTTTTTATTTATTTAAACATTTTTTAAGTTTATTTTGAGAGTGGGGAGGAGGGAGATGGTCAGAAAGAGGGGGAGAGAAAGAATCCCAAACCAGCCCCATGCTGTCAGTGCAGAGCCTGAGGCAGCACTCTATCCCATGAACCTTGAGATCATAACCTGAGACAAAATCAAGAGTCCACCGCTTAACTGACTGAGCCACCCAGGCTCCACAAGGCATTGTTTTTAATCACCTGCTTGAATACATCCTCCATGTCTACACTTGGGGACTGGAAACTCCCAGTCATTTCAGAGACCACTTATGACATTAGGTGATAGAACAGATCTTAACGTTTTTTTTGTACTGTGACTTTTTTTTTTTTTTTTTTTTTTTGGTACCTGACTTTTTTGGCAATCTGGTGAAGATGACAGAACCATCGTAAGAATTTTTTGAAGACATAAAATAAAATATGTAAAGTCACCAAGTATGAGAGTTGGTGCTCTGCCAAGATCCACTTGGAATCCTTTTTGCCATTTTTGTGTGTCTATCTCCTAGACTTTGTATGCTCTGCTTCTTGACACAAACTTTGAGATTCATCAGAGGACTTCCCTTGGTCAGAGGGGACTCCTAGCCAATGGACAGAAACCTGAAGTGTCTGACAGTTTCTATCCTCTAAGCTCCCTTAGCTAATGACTGCCTGGTCTCAGTTTGAAACCTAGTTCCATTCGCCTCTCTTTGGGTCATACTCTGATTCTGATGAGCTCCCACTGGGAGCAGCCAAGGCTGAGATCAGGGCTGAAGTCAGAACTTTACTTGTCTTTTTCCCTTTCCCCTTGTGGCTTTCCCACTCCCTCACCAGTCTCTCCTGGGAGCACGCCCTTTGTAAACCACTGACACATACATCTCATCTCAAGGGCTTTTTGTCTGGAAACATAACCTGAAATACAAAAGAAGCTGGAAACACAGTTGTCACACTTAAAAAAAAAGTCACGAGTGCTTCCTGATTATCACAACTAATAACAAGATTCAGTGTCAAGTCTAATAGCAACTACAACCAGGTTGACCTGGTGGTGAATAGAAGTGCTATTGCGAGACATGTACAACAGCTGTACGACGTGTTCCTAGTACTATGGTGGTTTGTTGCCTGCATTAGAAATACCAGACTTCAGTTATGATTCATGAAAATAAAAATGTAGTTTTCCCCCAGAATAACAGCCTTGTGTTGACAGAATAACAGCCTTCCAAAGATGTCCGTGCCCTAATCTCCGCAACCTAATCATCGCAAACATGGCTGACGCAATGTTAAAGATCTCAAGGTGGGGAGGTGATCCTGGAGCCAGTGTAACACAGGGTTCCTTGCAGGAGAAACAGAAGTCCGTGTCAGAGGAGGTGATGTGATGACAGAAGCAGAAGTGGAGAGACACAGCCAGGAGCCAAGGATGCCCAGCAGTCCTTCGCAGCTGGGGAAAGGCAGTGAAACGACTGCTGTAGAATCTCCAGAAAGGACAACTCCACCGACATCTTGATTTCAGACTTCTGATCACCAGAGCTGTAGGATCACAAACTGATGTTTGAAGCCACAGAGTCTGTGGAACTTGTAATGGCAACAGTGAGAAAATTCCTCTGCCACCCAAGCTCACAGACCCCTGCGTTGTACCCGCTGCCTTGAAGGTTCATAGACTCTGGGGTAAGAGCCCTTTCATAGAAGTTAATTCCTTGGAGGAGGATCTCAGTTCCTCCCACTACAAAATAATGGTTGGTCTTAATGATGTGTATGACCTTTCTTGCTATTTGATATATGAATTATGCTGTATTTGTCAAACTAGCCCAGGGTTGTTTGGCACCTGGCAATAGAAGTAGGAATGTTGAGGAAAATTCCTCCTGCTAACCCCTGCTCCCCATCCTCAAACTAGGGGACACAAACATTGTTAGCCAGGAAGGCAGGAGAGGCTAGAAGGGCTGGTAGCTAAGCTTTGGTGCACAGCAGCTAAATGCGTGGGGACCCACATAGAGTGACCAGGGAGAGTGGGCTGTGTGCCAGGGCTTAAGCAGTGGCTGGTCCTAGTGAAGCAGGAATAATCAAAGGGCAGAAAAAGACCTCTTACCCATGAAAAGCATACTCAGTCACTCAGTAATATTGATTTCTATTCCAGGACCTTCTAATACATTTGGAGGGAAAAGACAAAGACACAAGAACACCCAAGTAGGCAAAGCAGAGAATTTTTCTGAGCCAAACTGTGGTTAGCATAAAGACACATATAGGATTTTAGAGGGGGTAATAATCAATCAATAAAGGGCAGTCTTAGAGGGCTTCATGGAGGAGGAGGGAATTGAACTTGTTCTTAGTGAGTGGTGAGCATTTGAGCAGCCAAAGAGGAGAACAATAGAAGGGCATCATAGATGTGAAATAAAATGGACCAAAACATGAAGGTGGGAAGGGGGCTCTATGCTTGTTATAGCTTATCACAGTAAACTAAAATAATTAGTTCAGAATTGCTCCCTGTGCTTGGCACTCATGTTGTCTATATTCTTGAGGAGTGCTTCAGTGATGGAGGAGGGCAGAGAAAGATGAAGAAGGTTTGCTCTCTGTGCACTGAGAGTGAGCCCAGGGGACAAAGGGCTGGGACTGGGCAGGCGGGGTTTTGAGGAGGGAGGGATGGGTAGGCTGGGTCAGGGCTGTGCAGATGAATAGAGTGATGGTGGCATCAGAGCAGAGTGACTGTGGAGTGTGAGCCCCCAGGAACTGAGCTCAGCATGTGTGCACACTGAGCTATGTGGCTGCAGAAGAGATGCACCTGCAGGCAGGTAGGAAGAGGGTGAGCCAGAGAAACACACTAAATTCTAAGAGTTGCCACTATATTTTATTAATCCTTTAGTGCATCCCTTAACTAGGTCAGATCCCTATACCACAGTCCATGGGGTTTATCGATTTTTGTGGTACAGAATTTTGCTGCATTACTAAAAATCCATTTCCAATTTATAAGTGCCAGAGATGAAGCAGCTGTTTATTCAGCCCTTCTTTTTTGTACTAGCAGTGAAAATAAAGGCTTCAGAAAACAGGAGAAAAGAGGGAACTGCATGAATTTTTTAAACCATGGCCCCTACAAACAAATTATTTTCCCCTCTCTCTCTTCCAAGTATTTGGTGGGTGGTTTGGGATATGAAGTTTTGTCTATTTATATTTCATTTTCCCCAAGCACGTTTGACTCAGATGTGAGATATGGGTTGAGTGGATAATTTATGCTTGGAAGAACATCAGAAAGACCACGAGTAGCTCATTTCTCTGAAAGAACCAGCCAGTTAATTAGAATAGTCCTGCTACTTTGATGTGAGACAGGGAGATCTTAAGTAGTTCAGGACTCTTCAATGTGCAGAACCTTTCAGAACGAGGTCTAGTTAACAGTTGTGTTATGAGTGATCGCAAACAGCAAAAATGGCTAACCCATGGGGGAATACTGGATCAGAAGCACTTTTCTAATGCATGCCCATTCCATCTCTAAACCCCCTGGACAGTGCCATTACAAGACCATGGCCAAGGCAGGCCAGCAGAGGGGGCATGATGGAGGCTTGGGGGCCGGGGCCTCAGCTGGGGCTGCTGTTTTGGTAGTGACTGAACCCACTCAGTGGCCCCGGGCTCCTGTGGAAAGCCCATCCACATGTGGACCTGGCTTCCAGCTTCTGGGAGGTGGCCCAAGATCCCGGATCCATTGGTACCCCTTTATCTCTTTGTCCTTCCAGCCCTAGGAGGAACAAACCTCTGGTTTGCCTTACTGCCCCCCCCCCCACCTTTATGTTCTTAGCTCTTTGATCATTTGTGTAACTGAGTTGCAGAATGAAATTCCTCTGTTTAAAATATCTAGAGTGACTTCTATTTTTCTGAATTACCCCTGGATAATTCCTGTGTGTCCTTTCTACCCAAGCCAGGGTCACTTCCCTGTCCCCTTTCACTCACTGGCAGGTGACATTACAGCAGTCTTCAGTACTGAGTTTATACAGTTTAAGGCATTCTGGGCAGAGCAGAAGAGGGATGGTTTACAGACAGGGCTATGATGGAGACGGAGCTTCAGGAAAAGGGACCTTTCCAACCCTGTTGACATTCCAGCTGGTGGCTCTGGACAGTGCCCCAAAACAGTGTTGGAGTACCCCCCACCCAGTGCATGTTTCCTTCTGGACACAGTAATCATCACTCTCTGGCCACTTGCCCGGGTAGTCTAGAATTTTCAGAAATGCTCTAAACTAACAAAGCTAAATCTAGAATGTTCTGAGGAAAGGACTCATTCTTATAATTGGTCCTTATTTCACCACTTTTTGGAGAAATGACAGAGTAGTGGAGATCATGGTCCCCTCCAAATTGAAAATGGTCTTGCTTATCTCCCATCCTCCACCTCTACTGTGGTAGGGTCCCCTCCCTAAGGAAAACAAAAAACAAAAAACCTCAAGGTAACCTGTCTATGTGCATACATGACAACATCCCTCATGACCTGGTAACATAAGAGCACTTAATCAGACTACATGTTTATGTGTGTTACCATATATGGGAGACAAAAAAGTAGAAAATATATTTAAAAAAAACTATGCCATATGGCATTTGGGGCTCAGTTCTTCGGGTACAAACCCAACTGAGAGGTGCCAGCAGGAGTAAAGTTTCTTCCTGGAAAGACAAGCTCGGTGTCATGACTGTGTGTGAGAATCCTGCTACACTATACATTAATTATTATCGAATCATCACAGCTAAGGAAGTTCAGAGAAACAGACAACAAGAAGAATGATCTAGACGTTCCTCAAATCCATCTGAGAACACTTCATTCTAGGTAAGCCCACACAAAGGACAAGAACCTTTTTCTTTTTTTTTTTTTTCTAGCTTTATTAGGATATAATTGGCATATAACATTGTATTACTTTAAGGTATACGACATAATGATTTATTTATTTTTCTTTTTTTAAATATGAAATTTATTGTCAAATTGGTTTCCATACAACACCCAGTGCTCATCCCAACAGGTGCCCTCCTCAATGCCCATCACCCACCCCTGCATCAACCCTCAGTTTATTCTCAGTTTTTAAGAGTCTCTTATGGTTTGGCTCCCTCCCTCTCTAACTTTTTTTTCCTTCTTCTCCCCCATGGTCTTCTTTTAAGTTTCTCAGGATCCACATAAGAGTGAAAACATACGGTATCTGTCTTTCTCTGTATGACTTATTTCACTTAGCATAACACTCTCCAGTTCCATCCACGTTGCTATAAAAGACCATATTTCATTCTTTCTCATTGCCACATAGTATTCCATTGTGTATATAAACCACAATTTCTTTATCCATTCATCAGTTGATGGACATTTAGGCTCTTTCCATAATTTGGCTCTTGTTGAAAGTGCTGCTATAAACATTGGGGTACAAGTGCCCCTATGCATCAGCACTCCTGTATCCCTTGGGTAAATTCCTAGCAGTGCTATTGTTGGGTAATTTTTAATTTTTTGAGGAACTTCCACACTGTTTTCCAGAATGGCTGCACCAGTTTGCATTCCTACCAACAGTGCAAGAGTGTTCCCGTTTCTCCACATCCTCTCCAGCGTCTAGAGTCTCCTGATTTAAGAACCTTCTTCTAACACTGTTTTCCTTTTTGGGTCTCCAGAAGGTTCCAGTTTTATGGCCATAACTTCTTAGTGGGTTCAGAGGCACCTAAAATTTTATTGTGTAATATATAGCAATGTGGTTTCTAAAAATACTCTTGTTTCCGGAGGGAAAAAGATGATGTCAGCTGACTTTTCATTTCAGGTAACAGGAAGTGGTTCTGCTTACCTCAGCTTCTGAGACTAGGTTACTCCTCCCCTTAAATTCTCTTTGAAAACTATTATTCTCCACACACATACCAAAATATATATTTTTTCATATTAGAAATCATACTCCTCACTTAACTGAACCTTCCTTTTTACACTCATTTTGTTGAATTCCTCTGGGGTTTGGAGCCAGTTGTTGGTGGGAATTCGGATCCTTGGGGAGCAGCTGGTAGGAGACTTTGGAACTTTGTTAATATAGCTCTTTCTCTCTTCTACCCTTTTTACTGCTGACTGGGCACTCAAGGCTGGACCTGCATCAGCTGGTGTCTTGAAATTATATCTAAGGGTGGCATTCTCCAAATTGGAGGAAAAAAAAAACAGAGGAAGGAACAAAAGAGTAGTTTTCTATGGTGTTATAAATAAGGAAACCTGTACCAAGTTCATAATTTTTATTTCTTTCTTGACCAAGGAATCCAACCTCTTCTCTATGTCATTTAGTGACTTAATTGTCTTAATGACTCCAGGGATTCTGGTGTAGCTCGGTAGCATATTAACTCCACGGAATCTATATGCCTTGCTGTGCTTTTATTAGAAGAACTGGTTGTCCTTTTGAATAGATGTAAGATTGTTCTGTCTTTTATGTTGTTGCTTTATGCAAGTGTTAAAAATGCCACTTTAGAAGACAGGACTGGCAAATTGTTTAGTTAAATTGTGCGTGGCAGATGCCTATGAATTCTTCACACCCATTACAGTTTCCCTGTAAAGTGCCATCATCCTGAAGAGATTACACATTAGATATTTGCAGTGTTTATCCAAAATGATGCGACAACATTATGTGGTCTGCTTGGAGACCATCCCCCGCCCCAGCTCCCCATAACAGCTCGTGGAGTATGATTAAATGCTTCCTTCCATGGACACTCTTGTTTTATCATCCTTTCATTCCATGGATTCACCAGGGAATTTAATGTGTATCTAAACAATGAGGGACATCATTTTACTCAGGTCTAAATGCTGGAACAGTGTTATAGGATGATTGATTTATGGTCATCCCATTTTGTGTGTGAGGTATCAATTATTGTTGATAAGAAATACAGTAGTTAAGAGGCAAAACCCTAAAACTTGAGGCTCAAATAAGGAATTTTTCAGAATCTATAATGACACATTAATCTTTTCCTTATATGCACATGGAAACATAGAGATTATAATAATATTGCCCCTTTACTAGAAGCTTTTGGGTTGAGGAATTTCTTGATTATGTAAGCAAATCAGATCATCCCAGAGAAAAGACCACCATCATCATTGGAGTCTGAAAGGCTTTCAAGTTTCTATAGTCTTGGATGAAGGTTTCATCCTTCTTAACCGCAGAGAGGACAAATGACAGACTCCTGTGTGACACCCTCCCTTGGGCAATTCAAAACTGCCAGCTGTCAATTCACTCTACAAAACAAAAACTTCTACCAAAATTCAAGTGATTGAGAGGGATACAATTGTCAGATATTCTCAAATTGCATTTAACTTGTTTTCAATTTTCTTAGTTTTTTTTTTTTTTTTAATTGAGGTGGGGTGCCTGGGTGGCTCAGTCAGTTAAGCATCTGAATTTGACTCAGGTCATAATCTCACAGTTCATGGGTTTGAGCCCCATGTCAGGCTCTGCGCTGACAGTTCAGAGTCTGCTTGGGATTCTCTCTCCCTCTCTCTTTTTCTACCCATCCCCCACTTGTGCACACACATAAGTGCTCTCTCTTTTTCAAAAAATAAACATTTATGGGTGCCTGAGTGTCTCAGTCAGTTAAGCATCAGACTCAATTTCAGCTCAGGTTATGACCTCATGGTTTGGGAGTTGGAGCCCCACATCGGGCTCTGCAATGACAGTGTGGAGCCTGCTTGAGATTCTCTCTCTCTCCCTTTCTCTCTGTTCCTCCCCACTTGTGCTCTCTCCCTCTCAAAATAAATAAACTAAAAAAATAAACATTTAAAAATTAAAAAATAAAACTTGAGGTGAAATTCACATAAAATGAACCATTGGAATGTACAACTGAAGTGTATAATCTGTGGTGTTTAGTGTATTCACAATATTGTGAAACCACCACCTGTGTCACGTTCCCAAATGTTTTCATTACCCTAAAGGAAAACCTTATTAAGCCGTTATATAACACATTTTGTTTGCCCATTCACCTGTCAATCAACTTTGGGTTGTTTTCACCTTTTAGCTATTGTGAATAGTGCTGCTGTGAACACTGATGTACAAGTGTTTACATATATATATGTATATATACATATATATTTATGTATATATATAAATATATATATATATTTCATTTTGGGGGTGTATATATCTAGGAGTGGAATTGCTGGGTAATTCTATGACCAACTTTTTGAAGAACTTACAGACTATCTTACAGCAGGTGCACCATTTTGTATTCCCACCAGCAATGTATGAGAATGTATGAAGGCTCCAGTTCAGTTTCTCCATGTCTTTACTCACATTTGTTATTTTCTTTCTCCTTCCTGATTTCTTTCTTTCCTTATTCCTTCCTTCCTTCCTTCCTTCCTTCCTTCCTTCCTTCCTTCTTTCCTTCCTTCCTTCCCCTTCCCTTCCCTTCCCCTCCTTTCTTTCTTTCTTTCTTTCTTTCTTTCTTTCTTTCTTTCTTTCTTTCTTTCTTTCTTTCTTTCTTTCTTCTTTCTTATTATAGCTATCCCAGTACATGCAAAGTGGTATTCTGATTTACATTTCCCTAATGATTAATGATACTGAGCATCTTTTCATGTGCTTGTTGGGCAGTTGCATATCTTTGGAGAGATGCTTGTTTAAATTCTTTCACTGTTTTCTAATAGGGCTGTTTACCCTTTTGTTCCTGAGGGGTCTGTATTCTTTATGTATTTTGGATACTGGACCCTTACCAGATTTTTGCAAATATTTGATCTCATTCTGTAGGTTGTCATTTTTACTTCCTTGATAATGTCCCTTGATGTACAGAAGTTTTTAATTTTGATGCAGTCACATTTATCCACTTTTTCTTTTGTTGCTCATGCTTTTAGTGTCATATTTAAGAATTCAGCAGCAAATCTAAGGTCATGTTCACTAATAATTTTCCTATTTTCCTGCTTATGGGAACATAGAAGGATTAAACTTTTCTTCCTCCTAAAAGTTAGGTGTTGCCAGGTGACTTGCTTTGTCCAATAAAATATAAAGTGTGCCACTTTTGGATGAAAGCTTTAACAGAGAATTTGCCACATTCCTCATTTCCTTCTTTGGTGGTTATGGGAGCACATGTGTCAAGAAAGCTTCCATTGAAGAATATTACTCAGCCATAAAAAAGAATGAAATCTTACCATTTGCAATGACATGGATGGAGCTAAAGAGTATAATGCCAAGCGAAATAAGTCAGTCAGAGAAAACAAATACTATATGAATTCACTCATAGTAGAATTTAAGAAACAACAAATGAGCAAATGAAAAAAAAAGAAACAGAGAGGCAAACCAAGAAACAGGCTCTTAATTATAGAGAACAAACTGATGGTTACCAGAGGGGAGGCGGGTGGGGGAGTGGATGAAATAGGTGATGGGGATTAAGTTGTGCACTTGTGATGAGCACCAGGTGATGCATGGAAGTGCTGAATCACTATATTGCACACCTGAAACTAATATTACATTGTATGTTAACTAACTGGAATTTAAATAACACCTTACCAAGAAAAAAACAAGAAAGCCTCCATTAAAAGGAAATGGTTTAAGACATGAAGAATGAGGACAAGGATGTAGTTGCCTTCATTTCTCTGAGGGGCTTGGCCCACATGCCCTTATGGAGGACTTGGAATTTTGCCTCTGGAACTAGTTTTTTCAAGGTGTGAATTATTGAATGAGTTGAGTTTTTAATTTCATATTTCTATAAATACAGCACCACACTGATGACAAATCTTCACCTGCCAACCAGCCTGTTCAATAACACTGTCAATATGTCAAGCACATGTAAGAAGCCTCATAAGATTACTGTCAACATAAGTTATAGGGAAAAATCAACTCTCTCAAAACTTTCCAATAGATGCAGAAAATATTGTCTCATAAAGTATATATGTTTTAAAAATGTTCATTAAAGAAGTTTTTACAAGTTAGCAATTAACTTCAATGGGGTATTTAGAAACATTATTAAAGTTAGTATTGAAAACATAACATACAATTTGCTCCAAAATTTTAGGATAGACTGATAAACAACTGAAACTTCTGGAATGTTGTAAAAGAAGAAATGGGATAAGATAGACTATACATACATGTGTGTATGTATACAAATGTGTGTGTGTGTGTGTTGTTTTCTTCCAAACACAGATTTCCTTATACTTTCTCTTGAGCTCCAGAATCAGGTTTATCACCTCTACTCAGTTTAAATTATGACATTTGGTTAAATTGTGATGTCTTTGTAAGTGATTTCTCAAGTTCCTTCTTTCCATATGAAAATTTCCAAAAGACGTCTTTTGAGTTGCTGGGGTATAATTATGGTTTGATGTTATCAGAGGGCAACTGTGAGTCAAATATTCTGTTGCTATGTTTTCTGTTGATGTAACTATTTATAGTTTTCAAAATGCTTTGAAATAAATCTTGCCATGTGTATGTTGCTATATATTCACATAATATTTTATTTATTTAGCTAAAAATTCAAGTCAATAAGCCTTATTTTAATAATCAAAATATAATTGAACAAAATATCACACCCAGAATACTATGGTAGACACTCTGGGGAATATAAATTATTAGAATTTATAGACCTTGGGCATCTGGGTGGCTCAGTTAGTTAAGTGTCCATCTTCACCTCAGATCATGATCTCACAGTTCATAAGTTTGAGTCTCACGTCGGGCTCTGTGCTGACAGCTTGAAGCCTGGAACCTGCTTCAAATTCTGTGTCCCCCTCCCTCCTGCCCCTCCCCCACTTTGCTCTGTCTCTCACTCTCTCTCAAAAATAAATAAACATTAAAAAAATTAACAAAAAAGAACTTATAGACCTCAAGGAACTATTTGATAATTCTAGATTTTATATATATGAGAGTGAAAATAAAGAGAAATTCAACAAGAATTTACTGATCATAAAGCACAGCCTCACTGAGACTGACCAAAGATTTTTAAAATTAGCTCTTGGTGTATTTTCTCCCTTAACTTCTCCCTTCTGTCAATAATGTGATCTGAACCATTGTTCACCCTTGCCCCCTAAATCCATATGTTGAAGTCCTCACCTCCAGTACCTCAGAATGTAACTGTATTCGTTGTAGAAACTTTAAAGAAATAACAAGGTAAAATGAGGTCATTGGGGTGGGCTCTAATCCAATATGACTGGTGTTCTTATAAAAGGGTAGGACACAGACATGCATGGAAGGAAGACCACATGAGGACACAGCAAGATGGCAGCCATTTACAAGCCAAGGAGAGAGGCCTCAAGAGGAACCCAACATGCTGATACCCTCGATGGCTTTCAGCCTCCAGGACTGTGAGAAAATAAACTTCTGTTGTTTAAGCCAACCAGGTTGTAGTACTTTGTTATGGTGGTCCCAGTGAACTCATACAGTCCTCTTACCTTCAGGAAAAAATGTTAGCTATTCACAAAATATATAGGGTTATCTATGAGTTAGATTTTGCTCAATGCTCTGGTTTTATTTTCCTTTATTGCCTTTCTCTTAACCTGTACTCCAGCTGCTTCAAACACCTTCTAGTTCCTGATGCAGTTTGTGAAATATCCCTAAGCCTTTGTATATGCTATCCCCTCAGCTTGAAGAAATACTTTTATTTATTTTTCTAGATGCAATTCAGGTTGCATTCACCATTCTGTGGGGGTTCCCTGTGGCCCCAGTGTGGTGTTGATGACTTTTTCTTCTGAACTATCCTTAAACCTTGCATGTACACATAGTACTTTAATAATTTTGAAGCATGGACTCTTAAAAAAACAACTAGTGTGTTCTATTCAACACTTCTGTTCTTGAAATCTATGCAATGATTAATAAATGTTTGTAGTATTAGATGCATAGTACATAGATTGTGAAAAAAACTTACATTTTGTTTTTTTTCCAATTTTTCTAAAATCCTTAAGTCAGGACTCATTTGATTGCATTTGAGAAAAAGTATCAACTATTCATTCAATCATAAGCTCCAATGATGTTATCAAGCTACCTCAAATAGTTGTGGTTAAACAAAACCAAATTGTTACTAGAAAAAGTGTGTTGTTTTTGAAAAGTACTCTGTATAAAGACAAATTTCATGGTGTATTGCCAGGGATTCTTGGGTGCAAGAGAGAGAAACTGAGTTAGATAAGGTAAGGAGAAGAGGAAGGATGTTGAGTGATTTAAAGCAACAACAAGAATGAGATATGGCCTTTTGTAGCAACGTGGATGGAACTGGAGAGTGTTATGCTAAGTGAAATAAGTCATGCAGGGAAAGACAGATACCATATGTTTTCACTCTTATGTGGATCCTGAGAAACTTAACAGAAGACCATGGGGGAGGGGAAGGAAAAACAAAAGTTAGAGAGGGAGAGAGACAAACCATAAGAGACTCTTAAAAACTGAGAATAAACTGAGGGTTGATCGGGGGTGGGAGGGAGGGGGGGTGGGTGATGGGCATTGAGGAGGGCACCTGTTGGGATGAGCACTGGGTGTTGTATGGAAACCAATTTGACAATACATTTCATATTAAAAAAATAATAAAGCAACAGCAAGAAGACTGAAGAACCTGTCTTAAGAGAAGCAGAATCTGGGAAACCAAACAAAGCGAAGCTCACTTCCAAGGCAAGTCTGGCTAGGATGACATCGGGGCCCATATCTTAAAGATCTCAGAGACCTTGTGCCACACATGCAGGGTCAGAGTCTGGGGAGAATGTACAATTGGGCAAACATAGGCCTTGCATTCATGCTCCAAGTTGCAGGGAACCAGTGATGAGAAGAAGATTCTGGTATTTCCAGCTTCTGTCTGGAGAGAGACAGAAGAGAGGGCTCTGTCTTCCTTAAAGACTCATAATGAAGCATTGTTTCAAGAATGGAAGAGTCTTTGAATCAGGGTAGCACTCCCCTCACACAGAAAAGAAATATTTACTACAAACCATGCCTTTGAGTACTCAACCATATATAGCTTTCTTCTATCCTTGCACTTTTGAAGTAAGTTGTTCCACCTAAAATAATACAGCCATTCCTGATATAACTAAAATACAGCAGTTTCTGTTGGGATATAATCTAAATTATCATTTCCTTTACAACACCAAGTTTCTTGTGTGATAGGCTTCTATGTCCACTGTAATGCACTCTCAATAATCTACAACTGTGGTCTCAGTTTCAACATTACCATCACCAGAACACTTTACTTACAATATGGCGGTAAAGGAGATCATTTTAAAAAGTATAAACATAAGCATGAGCATGCGGGGAAGGAAATAGAAGTAACTACATTCTCCACAACTATTCCATGCTTTGTCTGTCTTCAACCGGTACCTCAGCTATTTACTGTTGACTCATTGGGATAAATCAACTTTTCATCATCAAGGAACCTCGACCCTTGGTGGGCTGGACCACATGCAGGCAGAGCATAGGGCATGGTTGTGTGAGGCCCTGGGGGATCATCTGGGTTCAGTTCAGCCCCCTCCTTATTCCCATTGTGTAACAGCATCCCAATATTTCTCCCAGCCAACACTACAACGTTTCTTCCTCTGCTGTCTTTCCTGTTTCTGCCGAATGGCATGGGATGCAGAAATGGCCAAGAACTTGGGGACATTGCTGTGTCCCCTGCCAGAAGCATTCCTGCATGCTCGATCTGCACGTAGGTCAGTTCACCAAAGGTTGTAAGTTAGTAAGTTAGTAAGCCTCCAAGCAAGAGGAGCACTATATCACAGCAACCAGAAATACAAATATTTCATTGGGACTATAGGGAAGGAAAAAAATTTTACCTCTACCTTCTCAGGGTCTCCAGCTGAGGATTAAATTGACATAAAGTAGATTAACAGGAGAAAAGCATGCAGATTTCTTGCACATTTGTGGGAGCCTCCATAGGAAAATGAAGACCCAGAGGGGTGCTGGGCCTAAGTATTTCTGTACTATACTGAACAAAGAGAAGCAACTGTGGAAAAGTAAAGATATATGGGGACCCTAAAGGAAGATAAGAGGTATTTTAACAAAGTCTGTTTGAATAGATTTCCCATGGCCTCAGCTCCCCATCTGGTGATGGGAATGTTGCTTTCCTCCTGGCACAGGGAGAACGTCTATCACATGGGAGTACATCTCCTGCTTTCAGGAAGAAAACAGATCAGAGCATTCTTCTTGCACCTGCTGTTTTCAAGTGCTTTTAGCTCAAAATAATCTTTATGCCAAAGTGGTATATTTTGAGTGGCTTATTCCCCACCCTTCAGACTTTAAATCATCACGAGGTGGGCCACCCATATTCCCACCCTGAAATCTATGTTTTTTGGCCAAAGTTAACAAAGCACCACATATTGAATTCTGGTTCAGTGCATATATTATACCCACAGGACAGCATCCCAAACTTGCAAAATGTTTTCTCCCAGCTGGGGTCAAAACTAGTCTTTAATATGTATTTTACTAATGTATATATAATGTCTATATCTGGACAATGAGACACCTGGTAAAAACCAGGGAATCACATGAACATCAATGTATTACCTTACTATCTTTTGTTTATAAAATTAGTTTATTTGTCAGAAGCAATGCAAGATGAATCAGTATGACAACGTAAAAGGTATTTCTAAAGCCCAGGGATGGAGATGCTAAAAGAATCATGAAAGAAAACTAAAACACAAAATAAGTAATAATTCCAGTGCAGGAAAATGGCTGTGTTCCATGATGGAAGGTGTTTCAAGTAGTCAGTTTGCCGCTGGGAAGCTGGCTGTTCCCCAAGGCATCATAACTATTAGAATCTCAGTTTGGTTAATAATGTCAACAACCTGGCACTTTGCATGGTGAACTGTCTTTGAATCAGTGCATAACCTCCCTTCCTGGCACTTTGGTCACTCACTAGGGTCGCAGTGAGTAAGCAATGGAGTGGCTGGAGAAGGGCGCTGACCAATAGCCATTAAGACATCTCATCCAGCTGGCGAGCAACCACATACAGTACAGGTATTCTGACACTCTTGAACTATTCTGTAAAGACAATCCACATTCTTCTTTCCAAACTTTTTGTCCCTAGATCTATTGTGTCAGGAGAGGAAAATCTCCACCAGATGCCTCCAAAGACTTCTGCTTTGGCCTCACCGGCTAGAACTGTGACAGAGACCACACATAACCCCATTCTTAGTAATAAAAGTGACCGGGAATTTGAAAATGTAGCTTTTTCAGTCTTGGTAATGGCACAGAGATGGGAGTATGAGTTGTGAGCATGGGGATTGGTTTGGCAGCCAAGTGTTTAGTACACTTGGTGATGACAATCAGGCATTCCGTTTCCACAGGGCCTCATAACAAACCAAGAGCTGTTTCTCAGAAGGAAAGTAATTACTAGTGATGAGGACTCAGAGCCTCTCTTTTTCCACTGGGACTCGCCTCGGGCTTCAGAAAGCCGCCCAATCTGCTGCAGATACTTTGCCCTCATATTGGCTCTGCCAGTTTGTAGACGTTGATTGACCCAGCTGCTTGCACTGCAGCTGATCACTTGAAAACTTGTCTTTTCCTCTGGGCACCTCTCAAAACTGGAAGCAATTAGGGAGAACAGTAAATGAGTCAGAGTGGGCTGCTCAAAAATTATGGAATATGTTGCTGCCAAAGTTCAAATGTGCCTACTTTGTGGTGGTGGCAGAGGGGGCGGGGAAGCTAGGTCTGGCCGCTTGCCTTTCACCAGGAAGGTGTATCCCAGCATGCCCCAGAACACTAGACTCTAGTGCTTTACTGGGGCAACACTGTGTATGTTTGTGGCAATTGTCTCCCACCCTCTGGCATAGCTGCTTCCCCAGGTCTTTTAGAGTATCTGCTGCTTCCCATTGGCAGGTCCAGAATGTGATTTTATTACCATAACTTGTTCAATGGGTCCAGGAGCCAATATGCCAGTATGGGAATCATTTCAGGTACTGAGGATAACTCTCCAAGGACACATATTCTCCTGAGGAACTAGGAGAATAATCATAGGAAGGCTGGGGACCCATTATGACAGCTGCAAAAGGAACTCAGATCTACCCTCCATTTACTTATATCCTCCATGATGCCTCGCTCTGACCCACGGATGACAGTGATGTTCTAGGTTGGTGGGGAACTGGCAGTTTTTTCACTTTATTGAGACATATTTTATGCATCATATAATTCACACATTTCAAGAGTACTATTCAGTGACTTTTAGTAAATTTGCCAAGTTGTGCAACCATCACCATAAATCAGCTTTAGAACATTTTCATCACCCCTGTAAAGTCTCTCTGGCACACAGGGAAGAGAGATCTTACTGGAGTGATGAAAATATCATCAAATAGACTTTGAAAATGTTTTAAAACAATTGCATTATATTCCATCTTATTGATGAATGACCATCACTTATTAAACCATGCTTAACATTTAGATTCTTAACATTTTGTGATGATATACACAATGATATAATGAACGTCACAATCTGCAAATATGTGTGTACATTTCTTAATATACACCTAGGATGGATTTCTAAAAGTGGGATTCATGGGCATTGATGTTTTTAAGCAATGAGCATCCAAAAATTACAAAAACTATAACAGTCTGAATGAAGGATAAACACCGTGGAAGGGCTTTTTCCAACTCTGCGGTTGGCAAAAAAATGTCAGGAGAACAATTATTTTATTTTATTTTTTTTTAATTTTTTCTTTCAACGTTTTTTATTTATTTTTGGGACAGAGAGAGACAGAGCATGAACGGGGGAGGGGCAGAGAGAGAGGGAGACACAGAATCGGAAACAGGCTCCAGGCTCCGAGCCATCAGCCCAGAGCCTGACGCGGGGCTCGAACTCACGGACCGCGAGATCGTGACCTGGCTGAAGTCGGACGCTTAACCGACTGCGCCACCCAGGCGCCCCAACAATTATTTTTGAAGATAGCCAACACCTACTGTGATAAAGAAGGGGCAGTCTATCCCCATAGGCCCTAAAGCGTATGCCAGGCAGTTTGGGGAGCTTCCCTCTGCGCCAGTTCCTCTGCTGCCAGGAACTCAATTCCTTAGAAACTGCCTGTTAAAAATTTAACACCTGAATGTTCCTAAAATGTTAAAGCAAAAAGCCGCATAAAGAATCTAAAGTCTGGGCCAGAATGGGCAGCTTTGATTTCTTTCTTTACTTTTTTTGTGTGTCTAGTATTCTATTTTTAGAAGACAAGGCTGGAGGGACTCTAACCAGAGCTGCTTTGAGAGCAACCTGGACATACCTGGGCCAGCAGAGGCACTCTGTGATGACATTCATCACTCATCAGGGCCCTCACATTAGTAAAGCTGGGAAAACACACTTCAGCTTCTCACTGTGAGTCAAGGAAACACCAAGGCTGAATTTCAGACCCTCAGTTCATAAGAGTTTCCCACCACCACCCTCAAGTGGATAGCTTTGATAAATCTTCAAGGTGAAAGAAACAAATCCATAGCAAAAGAAATTTTAAATGACATTTATTATTTCAATAGGCACTTTTCCCATGCTTTTCTATATTCTAGCAAATTCAGAACAAGACAGTAAATGGTTTTGCACTCATGGTAACAAATTCGCAGTGTTGAATGATTCCATTCAATTTTCACTATTGTATAAGGGCCTTGGTTTACTCTCTTCTGATAGAAGAGGGGAAACAATAGTATTTGCTTTTCTAGGACTTTAAAGGACTTTCATGGATTTTCTGGGTCAAAATAGGTATGATGTGGTTTTACCCTACTTCTAAGGGTCTGGGGAATTCAGTCCCCAGCACCACACCTGACATCACCATGTTCTGTAGACTGACCTCCTTGGACTTCACTGAGGTTCTGGGCCTAAGGGTCCACTGGCTTCCTATTGCTTTTTAATAAAGGATCAACACAAATAAACAAATTAAAGGCTAGAATAAACCCTATGATATCAGGGGGCATCAGTCTGAACTCATGCAGGTTTTAGTATACATACCAAAATTTTAAAAAATAACATGCTAAATCATTTTAAATTATTATTAAAAAGAAAGGTGTGTATACACATGGATTAGTATGCATGCATATATTTCCTAGCTCTGACTGCTGATAGAGCATAGACCAATGACACCCTGAAAACAATAAGCACACCTAATGCCCAGATCATGGTTTCTAAATGCCATTCTCTAATCAAATAAGCCAGGACTCATTGGAGAAGAGGTTGATTCTAGGGCTGGGGCAGGGATGATACAAAATGAGGCTGGAGCTCAATGCCAGAAAGTAAGGAATTATTAAAAATGAAGGAAGGAAAGAAGGAAGGAAGGAAGGAAGGAAGGAAGGAAGGAAGAAAGGAAGGGGAGAGAGAGAGAGGGAGAGAAAGAGAAAGAAAGAAGGAAAGAAAGAAAGAAAGAAAGAAACAAAGAAAGAAAGAAACAAAGAAAATGTCAAGAAGACACAGGATTTGATCTCCTAGTAGGTAAAACTGGAACAATTTAACAACAAAATAAAAAATGATATCATTGAATTATCATCCAATGAATACAATAAATATCCATGAGTCCACATTATAGAAATTATTGAGTAAAAGGAGAAGAGACAAACTCTTCATTACAGAACAATTCCAGTTAATACATGTCACAGGAATGAGGGAAATCAATAATTACCATTAGAACATTGCAATAACTGCTGTGGGCAAGAACCACTGATGGATGCTAAAAGCAGTGGTTTTAAAAAGGTTTACACTGGTTAGGATTCTTATGACGCAAAATCCTAAATCAGTTTACAAGAAGGACAGGGTAACACAAAGGCAAGAAGGATAGTTGACCATCTGTACCACGTGGATCCAGGAACTCAAATGCTATTGTGAGTTCCTGTCTCTGCTTTTCTCTAATTTATTCTACAGATTGGCTACCAAGTCTAGAAATATGAACTCATGCATATTTATGTAATATACACGCTTTTATGGTATGTATCTTTTACAATAGAAAATAAATGATTTATTAATATTACATTACAATGTGCACCAAAATAATGGCATCTATGTTTCCAGACACTATGACCACCCTACATAAGAAGACTGGGTAAAATGACTTACCTAGGTCATATGATTGAGGCAGTGGGTGAGTTAAGAGCTAATAGGGAAAAAATCTAATATTTCCTATTACATATTACAGACCAGGCATTACAGAGAGACTGATTCTTTTCTTAGGCTCTTCCATGATTCCTAGGAAAAAGTGGTGATTTGTCAGCTTGGCTCAGATGTTTGCTGCTGCCTGGACTGGTCAACTTTGGCCACACGGTCACTGCAGCTCCTGTAACTGTTACCTATGTATGTGGAAGAGCTGGCTTGACAATCCATGTACCATAGCCTGTATTGACCTTCTCCCATACAGGACTGACTATAGGGCAGGCACTGTTATAAGCACTGTACTTGTCTGTGTCACTTAGACTCATGATGATGACCCCACACATTGTCATTCCAGTTTGCACTGCTAATCACTAGCTATGTTGTCCATCTGTTAAAGAACTGTTTTTTTTTTCTGATTATAAAGTTATAGATGTTTATTCTGAAGAAATTGGAAAATATAGAAAACACAAAGAATACAATAAAACACCTGTAGCATTGTTAACAGAGATAAATACTGTTAATGTATTTGGGTATTTCCTTTTCAGTATTTTCTATTTTTGTGTGTGTTTTCCACAGTTGAGTCCATTTTATATATTCACCTTGTAACTTGTTTGTTTTGAGGGGGGTTGTTTTGTTTATATTTGTATTATGAGAACTTTCCTATGTCACTAAATAAACTTTAGAAATCTTTTTTTTCCAGCACCTATAGAATGTTTGATTTTACAAGGTTATACTTACTTGTTAATAAAGGATCAACACAAATAAGGAAATTAAAAACTAAAATAAACCCTATGATATCAAGGGGCATCAGGCTGAACTCATGTAGTTTTTAACATATATGCCAAGATTAAAAAATAAATAACATGATAAATTATTGAGTAGTTATTTGGTTTTCTATATTTTTCTATAAATTATTCCATCATAAATATATTTGTATAAATATTTTTGTGTCTCCAGTTATTTCACAAATAAATTTGTCATGAATTTCTATAAAATTTTAATTTTATGAAACTTATTCCATGGATTTCTGTGTCAAAGGAAGATCTGTGATTTTAAGGGCCTTGAAATTTGTTGCCACATTGCTTTCCTGAAAAAGTTATCAACTTATGTTCACACTACAGACAGTTTGAGGGGAGACTCCCTGCCCTCTTATGGGAGATCAAACTTTCTAAACAGAAGATAGATACTCAGTCTCAGGGGAATTGGAATCTTGGAGAAAAAAAATGGGCTTTTAGAAGTATTATCTGAGAATATGTGCATGCCTTAACATTTTAAATGAAAGCATGACTGATTGGGGGAACAGAGAAGACAGAATCAGTTAATATTTTTCTGAGACTAAAAAGTGGATCAACTTAGTTAGAGCTCCTTCAGGAGAAATAAATTTGGGAGGCAGAGGTGTTCAGACATAGAAGACAGAGTGTTCCCTTTTCTTTTCTTTTTTTTAAGTTTATTTATTTTGAGAGAGAGAGAGACAGAGAGAGAGAGCATGCATGTACAGGAGTGGGGGAGGGGAAGAGAGCGAAGGAGAGAGAATCCCGAGCAGCCTCCACATTGTCAGTGCTGAGCCTGATATGGGGCTCAAACTCACGAACCATGAGATCATGACCTGAGCCAAAACCAAGAGTCAGACACTTAACCAACTGAGCTACTCAGGCACCCTAAGATGGAGTGTTTCTTATTTGAAGTTAATCAGATAAAAATTTATTCTTAGAATAAAAGATAACAGGTTTATATTATACACACACACACACACACACACACACACACACACCTTAGAACTAAGGAAACATATACCAAAGAGATCGATTTTAAGAAAGCTAAGGAGAGACAAGATCTATTAGTGGCACTAATATGAAAAGTGGGATGTAAGGTAGGGATACACTTTTGTTAGATGCCCTTGGAAAAAAAAGGATTGATTAACTTCAACAGGACAGAACATGTCTCGAGAGGGAGTCCTAGAGAGGACAAGGAGGCAAAGGTGATGTTGAGCCCCTGTATAAGAGCAGGCGGCTGCCTCCAGAGTGTATATTGCAGGCAGAAGAGGGTGTGGGGACAAAGACACAGGGAAGGTCTGTTAAGAGAGGAGGCCAGGCTAGGCCACTTAGGGGATGACGTCATGGCACAGAACTTAGAGATTTTCGTTGAAGTGCAGGCAGAAAACAGAGGGGAGAAAGAATGTTAACAAATACCAGACATTAAAGGGCAAATGACAATAGTATGAAAAGAATTTAGGGGGTATGTGAAGAAATTAAAGACCCTGCATTCATTTCCTATGGCTGCTGTAACATGGTGGCTTAACATAACACAAATCTACAATCTTACATTTCTGGAGTCAGAAGTCCAAAAGGGTCTCATTGGGCTGAAATCAAGGTGTCAGCAGGCTTATATTCCTTTGGAGGCTCTGGAGGAGGATCTTTTCCCTTCCTTTCCATCTTCTAGAAGCAGCCATTCTTGGCTGTGGCTCTGTATCACTTCCACCTCTCCTTCTGTCTTCACATCTCCTCTGACTCTGACTCCCCTGCCTCCCTCTTATAAGAACCTTATGATTACATTGGGCTCACCCAGATAATCCAGAATAGTCTCTCCATCTCATGGCCTGTAACTTAATCCATCTGCAAAATCCCCTTTGCCATGTAAAGTGACATATTCACTGGTTCTAGGGTTTAGGATGTGGACATCATTGAATCTTTGGGGGACCACCAGTCTACCTACCATAGACGCCAAACATACTTGAGGTTCATGGTCTCCAGCATTTGGAAATGGTCTTACAGGCTCTCCTGGACAGTCTCCCCTTCTGAAGTTTGGAGCCCTTCTCTTTGTCTATGGGCAGAAAAAATGCCAAAGGATCCAGAAATGTAGCAAAAAATGGAGGCCCTAGTTAAAAAAAAAATAAATTAATGAAAACAGCAAGAAGAAGCGTTAGAATTTCGAGAGAGTTTATCTGAGATGAACAAGAAGCAAAGAAAGTTAGAGTTTCTTCCCCTCATAGAATGTAGCTGGTGTCATTCAGAATAAGAATCCAGGGCCTAATGGAGGATTTTGTAACAAAGCACTGAGCTGGAAGACCATTCCTGACATGAATATGTGTTATCTGACTTGTTGCAACAATGTCTGAGAGAATTTTCAGTGACATTTTGGAGAAAGAGAGCTGGTCAAAGTTCTTTTGCCCATTTTGACAAGTCTTTATTATTTTACACTAATGGAAAAGATCACATGTGTGGACATTAAATATAAAATGACGAGCTCTTGGGGCACCTGTATGGCTCAGTCGATTAAGCGTCCAACTCTTGATCTCAGCTCAGATCTTGATCTCAGGGTCCTGAGTTCTGGCCCCGCGTTGGGCTTCATGGTGGGTATGGAGCTTACTTAAAAAACAAAACAAAACAAAACACAACAAAACAAAAATCCCATGAGCACTTGAACACAATACCTGCATGGGGAGAGAATAGGCAGAGCCCTGTTGGGTGTGTGGAATTGAGGACGTCAAAGCCCTAACATTGAGGGGGTTGTCACCAAAGAATCCAGAAGAGATTGGATCAGGAAGCACAGACTTCTGGAAGGGAGAAGGTATGAGAGCACCACAGGGTGGCTGCTGGAGGAGGAATCGTTTGTGTATATGTTGCCTCTGTCTACAACAACCATCATAGAACTGTGTGGTTAATAGGACAAATTATGAACGAAGATTTGGAGAAAAATCACATAATGCCAACAACCTAAGAGAACAGGAAAAAATTGAGGACAAGCGAATTTATTCCCTGATTTTTTTTCTCCACATTTGTTATTGAGAAAAGTGAGAATAAATGAATTCGCCCTCAAGGAAAGGAAAATAATGATTGAATTGATATTATGGAGATAAGATCTTATAGAATGCTTAATATAATTCAAAGACCAAGTCTGACATTTGAGGGAAAAATAGTCCTCACTCACAAAAAAAGGGGAGGGGGCAGATGAGATAAATAATAGGAAACTTTTTAAATAACTGAAAGAATTTTAAAAATAGAAATAAAGTGTCCATTTATTTTGGAATGATTACTTTTTTTTTATCTGTGCAAAGTAATACATATTGCTTTTGGAAATGAAAGTCATATTCTTGAAACTATGTCTACTTTTACTGGTGATATTCAAAAGAGTAATATCCCCCTCAAAAGACGCATTTTTATTAAATCTTTAGTGTCAAAATGGCATGTGTATCCTTTAGATGAACCAGGGAAATAAGTAAGTGCTGAACATAACACTCACTGCTCACTGATGAGAAAAAATGCTGGTGGACTGACATCTTAATTGAAGAAAATGAAATCTTATTTTGCATTAAATCCTGAAAGCCCTTAGCTCTGGCACCAGTAATATCAGATCCAAGCTCGTTTTCCAGGTGGTATAAAATCTCAGTGTAGTACAGGAGAGACAGATTTTATTTATGAAAGATTCTGAACGCTCGCTTCTTTGGAAGTAAAACCCTGGGATGTGGGAAAATCACTGGTATAAGAGTTAGCAACTTTGCAACTCAGTTCCAAATTGAGCCCATTGTTGGGTTAGAAGTGAAACAACTTGAAGTTCATGCTCCTCTAGAGTATCCTTGCCCAGGACTCAGTAGGTTTGGTATGTTATGTAAAGCTGGGCTTCCTCATGCTGCTTTGCTTTGTTTGTATATGAAGTTGACATGGCAGCAGTCACGGCAATGAGAAGAAATGGCTGAATGAGTGAGCAGTAGAGAGGGAGGTCAATGCCTATGTGTGTATGTATGCATCGCTACTAAATAATGGGCAAGGACCATGGATGGCCAAACAGCCACCTCACTGGCACATTCTTCTGGAAAAGTCCAAGAGTGTGTGACATGGCCTCCTGTGAACTGTCTTAGATGTAATTCTTGACTTCCATCTAACTTACAAATAGGAAAAATATTGATACTACAGTGGTCACATCAATCTCTGCACGAAGGGAGAAGTTTTCCACTAAACTGGTTTTAATTTGTGAATAATGGAATCCTTTTTTGACTTTGAAAGGGCGGGCCTACGCCGGCCGACTCCATCTTGTTCTGTGTCCTTCACCTTGACCACACCTCCTCCCCTTGAGTAACCACCCCCTCACCTGCCTAACAGGACTCGGACCCTTCCCTAGGACCCTTCCCTAGCCAATCGGCTGAGGCCATAGCCATTACCTCACCAACTGCCCCTAGGCCCCAATAAAACCTTTGTCCTTTTGAAACTTGCTCTCTCTCCCCGGTATCTCACCGCTGCGTCGGTGCAGGTAGGGGATTGAGCTCGAGCTAGCTCGAATAAAGGCTCTTTTGCTTTTACATCGGACTCGGCTCCCCAGCGGTATTTGGGGATCACGAATTCTGGGCATAACAACTTCAGGTGATGTATTTAATTTGCCATGGTTCCTGAACTCTGCAGTTTATCCCCTGGCCCCTACTCCCAACCAAGATGGCATCATGGGAGAAGTGTGGTCTCTGGGATCAAAGAAATGCAGTAGCTCCTCATACTGGCTACTGGTCAGTCACACAACTTTGTCTAGGGTATCGAACAGCTCTGGACTTGTGTCCTTTTCTGGAAACTGAGGATGTAACAGCTGACCCTTGGCACTGATATGAAAGTCAAATGAGCATACGCAGATAAAAGAGAACTAAGAGGGTACCTGAGTGGCTCAGTCAGTTGAGTGGTAGACTCTTGATTTCAGCCAAGTCATGATCTTGTGGTTTGTGAAATCAAGCCCCGCATTGGGCTCTGTGCTGACAGTGCACAGAGCCTGCTTCTGATTCTCTCTCCCTTTCTCTATTCCCCTCCCCTGTCATGCTCACTCTGTCTCTAAATAAATAAATAATTTAAAAAAATGTATAGAAAAGAGGCAACCAAGAAAAGCAAGGGCTAGCATCACTTGTCCCTTTGATTGGGGCAGGTAGAGCTTAGGCTAAGATTCCTGTGGTGCTCTGAAGGCACCCACAGCCTTAGGTAGAGGATTGAAGCTTGAGATGATTTCTTCATTCCATCTTAGCCCTCAGAGCTTCCACCATCATCTTCTCCTCCCCTCCCCTCCCCTCCCCTCCCCTCCCCTCCCCTCCCCTCCTCTCCTCTCCTCTCCTCTCCTCTCCTCTCCTCTTATGGAATGCCAGACCTGAACAACAGCGAGATTAATTCCCAATCTTTTTTTTTTTTTTTTAAAGTTTGTGTAAACTAGTGAAATTTTCCCAGGAACTGGCTCTGGTCTTGCACATTTCCCCAGTGTCTCTCTGGGCTCCTCTTTTTCAGTTATTGAGACTCTCCCATGCCTTTCTCAGAAAATCTTCTTCATAATATCACATTAACATGGTAGACTAACAGATCTCAGTTGATATCAGAGTCCCCTTCCTTGCAAAGGCCTTCCTGTCTAAAATGCCCCTTAGTCATGTCAGTTACCCCTTTTCTTATGCAGAGAGGGAGTCCAGGGTTGCCAGCAGCCCTGTGGCCCCTTGAAGAAGGGAAAAGAATTAAATGGAAATCTACTGTGTGATTTTTCAAGCCAGTTTCCTTGAAAATCAAGGGTTTTCTTGTTTTGACATGCAATTAACATCAAGGTTAAATGTCACCAACTGGTATTTGACGTATTGCTCATTCTCCCAGCAATTCACAGTTTGAAGAGTATTTATCAGCTTCAACATTGACATTATGAAGCTGCTGACATGGTTTGAGGACCCAGTGGGTCTTCTAATCACAAGGCACTAAACACACACATCATCCCAACTGAACCTCAGAATTCTTTGAGGAAGACCTTCTAAAACATCAGCAGCAGAATTCATCTGAGTTGCCAGGGACTTGGGTTAAAAGTTTGTGAAGAACTGTAAAATATTGTGCTCACCAACATTCTCTCTACCCTGACTCAACTTGTTGAACATAATTATAAATGAATTAGACATGACAGCTATAACCTTCTGTTAACTCCACAGTCATAAAAGACCAGATCCAACACATTCACAGTAGAATACACACACGTAGACTTTAATTTTAAAAGAAAATTTGCTACTTTATTTTGCTTGGCTTTGGGCAGACTTGGAGAATTCTGTCTTTTCATGGGTCGTAGATGTCTTTTCTCTAGAAAGAGCCAGAAAATTCTCTCTTCTACTTCCTAGAAGAACTTTCATAAACCAAGAACCAGCATGAAATCACCCCTTGTCAATTTTCATTCTGGTACATACTGATGGGCAAATGATCCCCTTTGTGGATCAATAATCCTCAAATCCAGTGTAAACAAATATGAGGCGTGCCCATTTGTGGTCCATCTTCCTTAACTGTGTTTGGTTTATTTGCCTCCCTCATGGTTCTTGAAGTATACTGATCTGCATGTCGATTTAGAAATAGGACCAGAAGCTTTGGAGTTTGGAGTCTAAGGTCAAGAACACTCAGTAGTTAAATTTTCCCCATTCATTCCCTGAAATAAATGGAACATGTAACCCAGGGTTTTCTTTTCTTTTCTTTTCTTTTCTTTTTCTTCTCTTCTTTCTTTCTTTCTTTCTTTCTTTCTTTCTTTCTTTCTTTCTTTCTTTCTTTTTCTTCTTCCTGTGCAGAACTCACATAGGATATTAAGGGCTGACACTTATTGACTGTTTTCCAAGCACCAGGTACCATTCCAGGTGTTCTACATCTGTTCTCTCAGATACCCTTAACAGTCCAATGAGTTAGGTGCACAAAAATACAAAAGAAATTGAGTACTTTAAAAACCATAGTTCCTGGAAACCATCTCATATATGAAAATTGTCAAAAGCCACTGAATATGTACCTTGCACTGTATGTCACCTCACGCCCAGCATTCAGACAAGGAACCAAGATGTGGCTGCCATTTCAACCACAAAGTGTTATGTGTCATGAAAGTTCACAGGGTATCAGAGCAGAGAGTCTCAGACTTTACTATCCATCCAACTCACCTGGTGATGTTGTTAAAATGGAGGTAATGAGTCAGTGGGTCTGAGGTGGAGCCTGGGAATTTGCAAGTAGGGCTGTACCTGCTCTTCCTTCAAGCACACATTTACCACCATGGAACCAGACAACAGTCTTGATGTGAGCCCTGCTCATGAGAGACATCTATGAGCATTTGCAGGATTGCAGGACTGATGGACTAACCTTGAAGCCGCACTAGGGCAGCATGAGGTAGAGACAGGACTGGTGCCAGGATTCAAAACTGAAAAAGGTCCTTGCTCCAGGTGCTGACCTACATTTTGCACGATGCTATGGGTGAGTGCCTCCTTCAGTCCTCCCCTGTCACCTTGCTTAACCTCTTTCCCTCTTATCCCCGGCTCTGATTTTCTTATCAGATCAGCCACATACCTGAATGAGATATCTTACCCTAGTACCAAGTTTACCAGTAATTTCTTGGCTACAGACAATCCAGCATTTCAGATGAAGCAGAGAGAAATCTGGGACATCCCACGTAGCTCCCAGGGGCTTTCTTCTCTTGTCAGACCCACACTGTCTGGTGGAGAATAATAGATGGGCTCGAAGTGAAGTTCTGTGGAGATCCACACAGCAGGGAGGGTCTCAATGTAGAAACATCCTGTGCTGTGCCCCCAAGAGTTGAGCTTATGTGACATTCTCTCCAGGAAGCCTTGCTTCATAGATTCTGGGTTTATTGACTAAGAGTTATTCATTAGTCAGGACAGCCTGCTAATGGCATTCACTAAATAAAGTCCCTCCCTTCTAGCAGATACCATTAGTCTTTTCACCCATTTGTTTAGCTGACAAGAAGCTTGGCCAGGGCATCTCTCAGTAAAATGAGTGAATGGATCCCAGTCCAGGAGTTTCAACTTCTTCTTCTCTCCTAGTTGCCGAGAACAATTTTTGGAAATGTTCAATTATTTTTGGCTCCCTCTGTAATGTTATGATCGGCAGTTTACAGAACGCTTGAGTAACTCTTATAACTTACAAAACTCATATAAGTGGAGGAGCCAGGATTAGTCGTACACAGTCTGACTGCAGAGCTTGTGCGTTTAACCACACAGTGGACTTCACAGTTGGTGATGACCGTGGAGCCCTCCCTCCTTGCCCGCGAGGCTGGCCTGCACAGATGATGTCCTTGGGTTTCCTGACCTTCTACCTCCTATAGATTTGGGCCACTGTGGATCAGCAGTAGGAGATAGGATAAGAGACAGAGGAGGTTGGGACATTTGTTCTTCCCACTCCCTCCATCTGGTGTCACCTCTGGCTGGACTGTGACCTGGGACCATGCCACAATTTCTCTCTGGTGGCCCCTGCTATGAGCCACCCTCTCTTTTCTTGTTCCTTCAGTCCCAGAGATGCCCCCAAGTGCCGTTCTATCCCTTATGATTCTCAACACTGTGACACATCTTTACAAATAATCATTTTATTAAACTTCCTCAATGACACAATTTGAGTGTGACATCTGTTTCCTGCTAGGACCCGATGGGAAAAAGTTTGCACACCCATCATCCAGAAGTGCTTGTGTGTGTGTGTGTGTGTGTGTGCATTTAATTAATTATTATTATTATTATTTTTTTTTGGAGAGAGAGAAAGAACAAGTGGGGGAGGCCAGAGAGAGAGGGAGAGAGAGAATCCCAAGCAGGCTCTGTGCTATCAGCACAGATCCTGACACGGGGTTCAGTCTCACGAGCTGTAAGGTCATGACCTGAGCCTAAATCAAGAATAGGCTGCTTAACCAACTGAACCACCCGGGTGCCCCTGTGTATGTTTTCAATGAACTTTATCCAAACCAAATCAAATGGCTGAGTGTGGGACTAAAGCAATGCCATATTGTCTCAAAGTCCTCCAGATGGTATGCTAAACTGCCATGTGTTAAAAGCTCTCCCCCTATGTTTGTTTAAAAAGGTTGCCCATGCCCTGTATAGCACATGGACCTCGTTGCCCGGGAGGTCATAAACAGTGACATGCAGGATGTTTGGAGCTCTTCCTCCCTCTCAGCTCTCCTGGAATGTAGATTAAAACTGTCATCTTCAATTAGCAGAGAAGCCAGCTACAGCAGAAAGAGCTATTTTCTCAAGGTCACTACCAGTTGATGACCAGGGTGACAGTCAAGCTCTGATTCTCTGCATTCCCCATCACTTTCTGAGATTTCTGCAGTAACTATGGGGTGTGTCCATTCTGTGCCCAGTGTGATTAGTCTTTGGGATGAGCTATATGGAAAAGGAAAACAACAATTACAATTCCATTTCCATCACTCTTTATTGAGGAGTGGAAACAGATCAAAGGAGACCTAACTCCGTGCTTACTGTACATACAAATGTTGAAAGTCGGTGGGAGCACTGAACAGCCTGCTGAGACATTTCAGGCAGCTCTTCTCTCCCCTGCCCCACCTTCTCTATTCCCACCATAATTGTAGAATTTCTGTAAATGTAAAATTTCCACTTAAAATTCATAAGTGCCAATTTCATTACTTGTAAATTGCTCTGCATACTAATTGGATCCTAACCTGTACCTATGTAATTTTGCTAAAACCTGTTTATCTCTAGTCCTTGGGATGACTTGAGGCTTGCTTCTGTTTCTGCAGAGGCGATGCAGGACAGAAGTCCCACCAGCTGATCCTCAGGAGATGTATGCTCTCCCCACCCTTCATATGCCTCAGTGGGTGCTGCAGATGAATTGTTATCCCTTAGCAGAGCACTCCTCCCTGCAGTTTTTCCCATTTGCAACCTTCTTCCTGTCCTGGACTCTTGGAAGATATTGCTGGAGGTTAGAGAGGGAGCTGAGCCGTACTGAAGAATTTTCACTATGGATTAAGGCACTGAGGTCCTAAACTATGATGGCAATTGCTATTGCCTGTGTCTACCATCTAGAGATATTAAGACACTTAGACAAGTGTTATGAAATCTTTAGCAGCCATTGTAAATGAAATGTTGCAGCCTATCTTCTTAGCTCTGCCCATGGAGCCTGGCAGGAGAGAGAAGGGTTGACATGCAGTGTGTTAATCTATGAATGGCAAACTTCTCTTGACTTAAGGATTATGGTCTCCTCCTTGGCCAGAATGCTCAGAAGAGTTGTAAACAAGAAATATATTTGCCCAATGTAAATGTTTTTCAACATTTTATTATGAAAAAGTGGAAATACATAGTGAAGTTGGAAGAATTTTAGAGTGAACACCCATGTTATGGACTGAATGTGTCTCCATGAAATTCGTATGATGAACATATAACCCTCAGTAACCACAGAATGTGGCTATATTTGGAAAGAGGGTCTTTAAAGAATGAAATGTTAACAACATTAAAATGAAGTCATGAGCGTGGGCCCTAATCCAGTCTGACTGGGGTCCTTATAAGAAGAGGAGATCTGGACATAGGTGGGGACAGAGGGAAGATTCAGGAGAAGACAGCCATTTATAAGCCAAGGAAAGAGGTCTGGAATGGATTCTTCTTTCCCCAGCCCTTAGAGGCAGTAAACCCTCCTGACACCTTCATCTTGGACTTTTAGTCTCCAGAACTGTGAGAGAACAAATTTCTGTTCTTTTAAAGCCACCCAGTTTGTGGTACTTAGTGATGGCAGCCCTAGGAAATTCAGACAAACCATATGGCCATCACCTAGGTACTGCTATTGCCATGTTTCTCTTTTAACTTTATTCTGCCCCTTCTTATATATCCATTCCTCTGCCATCATCATTCTGGCCTGATTTAAATGTTATCTCTGATTTGTTTGTAATCCCATGGCCCAAAAGAATACAAAGGAATGGTCCTCATTTAAGGAGCATTAAACCTTTAGACAATTGAGGGGTGTCTATGGTGGCATGATCAAAAGCATACATGGGTTTTTATAGTTGTATTTATAAAAACATAACATTTCACATAGATTTGGCTTCTTGGGTATAAAGCAAATCTTGTAGACCATGGGGGAAGGGAAGGGGAAAAAATAGTTTCAAACAGAGAGGGAGGTAAACCTATAAGAGACTCTTAAATACAAAGAACAAACTGAGGGTTGATGGGGGGAGGGAGGGGAAAATGGCTGATGGGCATTGAGGAGGGCAGTTGTTGGGATGAGCACTGGGTGTTGTATGTAAGCCATGAATCAAGGGAATCTACCCCCGAAACCAAGAGCACACTGTATACACTGTGTATTAGCTAACTTGACAATAAATTATATTACAAAAAATAGCAGCACATTTGGGTAGTGGCGACCCCTGTCTGCATTCTGAGCTCATGTGATTTCTGTGGGAGGAAGGAAGCACAAGAACTTACTTGGGATGTGGCTGGTGGGGAGGTGAGAGGAAGTATGGGTAGATATGATGCTTCCACACACGCACAGAACAGCACAAAGTAACCTGGGCAGAGCTGCACTGGTCCTGTAACCAAGGGGCTTAGTCTCCCTTCCTGGGAGGATAGGGGCTCCCAAGCTTGGGTGGGAGACAATGAAAATGTCCCCTTGCCTATGGAGAGTGCAGCCTTGTCCCATGTCCAGAGACATGTTAAGCTAAAAGAGAGAACTCTTACCTGAGAATCATCTCTGGTCACCAGCTCCCTTCTGAGGGTTTTGGTATCTAAACTACTGGTCACTGAAATCACTTAAGGTGGAACGTTTGACAGGATATTAGACAAAATGACACCACTTGGTAGTGTGCTACTGATAAACCTTTCTTCCTAAACATGCTACATTGGCTTGACCTGGAACCCGGGCTTAGGATGACCATGCCAATTTTAGAGTTCCCCTCTGGGTCAAACTGCCAAGCCGCACTGCTGGTGACAGGCTTCTCAAGGAAAGAGAACCAAACGGGAGAGATTGCTTTCATTTCTGTCTTTTGAGAGAGACACAGTTTGACAGCCTTGTGATCCTTTTTCTTAATCAATCTGCACTTGACATTTAATATGTGCTCAGTGTTGATAGCAATGATAATCACGCATCTGCTAGCATGGGTAATGGCATGCCTGAGGAAGAAACACTGAATATATGAATAAAGACGATTACATTTCTTTTTTTCTTGGATATAGAAGGTGGGTCTCGATTCTAATGATGTGCCTTGTGGATCTCTCCGGAAACATTCCGGAATACCGGGGCAGTACCTCCATCACGGATGCGGGCCCTTTCATACTTGTTTCAGTGTTGCTTTTCCTGTAGTTTGACCTCAGCACTTGGTTGCGAGCTCACACAGGACAGATGGGGTCTAGCACTTACCAGCTCCTGCTCGTCCAGCCAACGCCTCTCCCTGCTCTCTGCTCACAGTAGGTCCTGAATACACGTGTTTTGAATGGAAAACTGAGTGGAGGCATTTCTATTTCCCTTTTGTGTGAACCAATGCCTGATGCTTCCTTTGCCCCTGACAGCTCATCCTTCAGCAGGTACAGGTTCCAGGGTGTCCACAGGGACAGACACAGAGTCCTCGGGGCAGGTGGCTGCAGTCAGCTGAAGGCCCTCTCTGTAACCCAGGGCCTTCGGTCTTTCCTCTCTTCACCTCCATGCTTCACCTCCTTCCACTCTTCACTCTCTATTCTGTCCATCCTTCATTCTAGATTTTTCTTTCTCCTGTGCTATAGGAGACTTTCAAGGTTCCTGGTGTCCTTGTAAGCCAGATTTCTTACACCAATTCATCTCAATTCATCAGATGCCTGATGATAATCTTGAACCTTAAATATTGGCCCCCCTCAAGGAGGCTTCTGTGTGGATTTGTCTGCCCCTCCCAGGAGGCTGTGAACTGAAGCATGAAGAACGGAATCCTTCCTAAAGCTGAAAGGAAGCCTGATTACTTTTTCCCCCGGACAATAGGTGTCAACTTATTCTATAAGTAATGTCACAGGAAGCAGATGCTTTCTTTCTCTCTCTCTCTCTAAGAGCCAGAGGCAGAATTCCCCTAGATTTGTGTTGCATAATTCGGTAGCCGCTGTCATGTGCTAACAAGCACTTGAAATGTGGCCACTTGGAATTGAGATGAACTGTAACTGTAAAATCCAAGCCAGTTTAAAGACTTATTAAGACAGTAAAAAGAATTTTTAAAACATTGTGGAATACCTTATTAATAACATATATATTATTTATTGTTTACATGTGGAAATTTCTGATACTTCAGGTTAAATAAAATATTATGAAATATTATTTCCCCTATTTCTCTATTTTTAAATTTAAAACGACTTTATTGGGGTACCTGGGTGGCTCTGTCAGTTACGTGTTTGACTCTTTATCTCGGCTCAGGTCATGATCTCACAGTTCATGGGACTGAGCCCCTCATGGGGCTCTCTGCTGACAGCATGAAGCCTGCCCGGGATTCTCTCTCTCTCTCTCTCTCTCTCTCTCTCCCCCTCCTTCCACTCACGCACTTTCTCTCCCTTTCTCTCTCTCTTTTTCAAAATGAATAAATAAACATTAAAAAAATAGGGACACCTGGGTGGCTCAGTTGGTTAAGCATCTGACTTCAGCTTAGGTCATGATCTTGCAGTTCATGAGTTCGAGCCCTGCATTGGGCTCTGTGCTGACAGCTGGGAGTCTGGAGCCTGCTTTGGATTCTGTGTCTCCCTCGCTCTCTGCCCCTCCCCTACTCACAACTCTCTCTCAAAAACAAATAAACATTAAAATTTTTTTTTTAAGTTTAAAAAATAAAACTACTTTATTCAGGTGACATTTGATCAACATGAAAAAAAACTGTACATATATTATATGTACAATTTGATGAATTTGTAGACAAGTATACACCCGTGAAACCATTACCATAATCAATGTCATAAACATAGCCTTCAGCTCCAAAAGTTTCTTCCTATTTTATTTATTTATTTATGTAATGATGATAACACTGACATAAGAACTACCTTCTAGCAAATTTTTAAGTATGCATCAGCCACCTCTTTTCTGGGAGGGATACGTTCCAAGCCCCCCAGTGGGTGACAGAAACCATGGATAATACCAAACCTTATACATACTGTGTTTTTTTTCTGAGACATACATACATGTAATAAGGTTTAATTTTCAAATTAGCCACAGTAAGAGATTCACAACAATAACTAATAATAAAATAGAACAATTTTAACATTATCCTGTAGTCAACGTTATGTGAATATGGTCTCTCTCTCACAAAATACTTTATTGTGCTGTTATCATCTTTCTTATTGTGATGATGAGTGATAAGATACCCACGTGATGAGATGAAGTGAGGTGAATGATGTAGGCATTGTGATGTAGTATTAGGCTACTACTGACCTGTCAACACCCCAGAAAGAGGATCATTTGCTTCTGGACGGCAGCTGACTGCAGGTAATGTGGGAAGCAAGATGACGGCTAAGGGGGGTTACTATAAATCCAGGCACAGCACTCAACAGTCGATTCCAGGACTTGTTCGTCTTCCATAACCGGAACTTGGCACCCTTTGATAACACTGCCCCATTTCCCCCTTCCCCAGCCTCTGATAACTGCCTTCCTACTCTGCTTCTACTCATGTTCCTTTCCTCAAACAGGTGGGATCAGGTAGTACTGGTTCTTCTGTGTCTGCTTATCTCGCTCAGCACGATGTCCTCCAAGTTCATCCATGTTGTCACAAATGGCAGAGTTTCCCTTTACATTTTGGCATGTGGCCAACAGAAAATTTAGAATTACAGATGTGGCTCACATACTCTTTCCACTGAACAGAGCTACTCTGGGGAATGAACAGGTTTTTTGTTAATCAAATTATTTTGATGACCCATGGCAGTGAGATGACAGGTCGGAAGAGGGACAGGGTGAGCAAACAGCAGGGCTGGGCACAGGGGACTGACAGGGCAGAAAGAACAGAGGAAAATTTTAAGAACAGGAATTCTGAATATTCAGTGATGCTGTTTGCAAGTTAGCGATGCAAACTTTTCTCTGACCCTCCTGACTTTCGGTAAAGTTTCCGCTCAGAGTGTTTTCATGGAAAATCAAGGGCAATCCGTGGGTGTGACGTGAAGGTACAAAGCCACAGGTTATAAAATAGAGATGGGAACTGAGAAGCAGCAAATCCAAGTCAGAGAGCACCAAGGACCATGTGAGTGTCCAGAAAAATGCATAATCCCTGGAGAGACGACTGGACTCGGAGAAGTCATGGGATGGGCTTGTGGGTCTCACCAGCAGTGCAGCCTTACAAAGGGGCCCCAGTCAGATGTCATTTTCTGAATAGTGCAGGCTCTACTAGTGGACACAGCATGGTTTCTGACACTTTATTATGGAAGTTTGCAGATATTTGGCAAAGTTGAAATAATTGTACAAATGAACACCTATATATATCCCCCTGCTTAGACTCTACCATTAACATTTTATTATACTTAAAAAAATTACATATCCATTTGACTATCTAATGCTCCATATATTTATCAATCCATCTCATTTTTGATGCATTTCAAAGTAAATTTCACTTATCGGTATACTTCCCTTTATAAACTTTAACATCAGGATATGCCATCCCCAAATATGCCACTTTGGTTTTTTGTTTGTTTGTTTGTTTTTTTGAATTTTTTTAATGGTTATTTATTTCTGGGACAGTGAGAGACAGAGCATGAGTGGGGTGAGGGGCAGAGAGAGAGGGAGACACAGAATCTGAAGCAGGCTCCAGGCTCTGAGCTGTCAGCACAGACCCTGACATGGGGCTCGAACTCACAAACTGTGAGATCATGACCTGAGCCGAAGTCAGTCGCTCAACCCACTGAGCCACCCAGGCACCCCAGCCACTTTGGAATAAGGATTATTTTGAGCGGAAGGCAATTGAGAATCAAGAAATGTGTGAAGAATTTTTCTGCCTAAAAGCAGGGCATAAATTTCCTTTTTGTGGGGTGACCCTCTCTTCTATACCAAGAATAAAAGAATAATGTTTATCATTGGAGATGAAGAGTCAGCACGGAGATGAATCTGTGTAAATGGACCTTACTAAAAAAATTCCTTAATTTTCATTAGTTTCCTCCAAGCACTTCCTAATCACTTTCTTACAATCTATGATCTCTCAAACCTAAACTCTCTTTCTTTTTTAAAAAGGTATAGATGTCCCGGAGTCTAAGTGCTTCTTTGAGTTTCACTTATTTTTTGTGAGCTCTCATGTGTAACATGTTAATAAAATGTGTATTTTTTCCTCCTGTTAATGTGTCTTTTGTCAGTTTAATTTTCTGGCTCCAATCCTGAAACATAAGAGGGTAGAAGAAAAGTTTTTCCTCCTTCACAAATATCATTAATTGGAGTTCAATATATAAGGTAAAACTTATGTACAATGGGTGTGTAGTTTTGATGAAAGTATATACCTGTGTAACACAAAACCCTGTCAATATATGGCAAATTTCATCCCCCCAGAATGTCCCTTATGCCCTTTCCCTCAATCCTCACCTCCATCCGCTAGAAGCAACTACCTTTCAGATTTTTCCTGACCATAGATTAGTTTTGTCCTTTCTGGGACTTCTTGTAAATGGAATCATACAGTGCATACTATTTGGGTAAGACTTCTTTTACCCAGCAATTTTTTTGACATTCTTCCATATTGTTATTTTTTTTAATTTTTTTTTAACGTTTATTTATTTTTCAGACAGAGAGAGACACAGCATGAACGGGGGAGGGGCAGAGAGAGAGGGAAACACAGAATCTGAAGCAGGCTCCAGGCTCTGAGCCATCAGCCCAGAGCCCGACGCGGCCTCGAACCCGCGGACCGCGAGATCGTGACCTGAGCCGAAGTCGGACGCTTAACCGACTGAGCCACCCAGGCTCCCCTTCCATATTGTTATTAAACACAACATTCTAAAGCATCTTCTGTCACTCTAAAATGAGCCCAAACAATTTTATTTCTACCAGACAAAGCATACCTCTGGAATTTAACATAAAGACATGGACATCACCATAGTCCTTCATGTCCAATATTATGCTCCTGATGTTGATAATAGTAGCTACTCCCCAAAATACACTACTTTGGCATAATACTAATTTAAGCTGAAGGAAATTAAGAAAAAGTAGATTACAGGGATGGCCCTCAGAACTTCTCCTTTTGATCTAAAAGCAGAGCATACGTTTTACCTGGAAAAAGGTGCCCTCCCCACACTAGGTAAAGGAGAACATCCTTATCACTGGGTACTAGAAGTCGACATGGAGGGGAATCTATACAAACAAACTTACTAAAAATAACAGTATCTTCCATTGTTTCTCTGTATACTTCCTAGTCCCTTTCCCATAAGTAGCCACCCCTACCTCAGACCCTTTTTCCCTCTGTCCTGGCATGTTTGCATAAGTTCTCACTCTTTGTGAAAAGGTATATGAACTCTCAAGATTACCTGCTCTTTTTGGTTTTTCGTTTTTTATATATGGAGGCCTCCATGTTCCTGTAAAAATATTAACATCAAATATGAACTGTGTGCTTTTCTCCTGCTTACCTGTCTTTTGTCACTGTGATTCTTAGGCCAGCCACAGAACCTGAGAGAAGAGGTTTTGTGCTATACAGTTCTAAGAAAGATCTGTGTCCTCAATAATCTCACTTCAAAAGATACATAAAATATAAGAATACCCAAACATCATATATTCCTGTTGAAGACATACTTAAAAATTCACCAACCATAAACATACTATAATACTTCTTTAATCTATGTATTTCAATTTTTATCATATCTTTATATCATGTCAGAAGCTTGCTACCCTCTACACTGAGTAGAACTTTTTCAAAAGCTGCCCCTTCATCTAATATTCTCAAAATGGAAATATACTTTGCCCAAACCCTCCCAAGCTCTTTGTGTGATGTAGGTCCATTGTCCTCTCTCAGCTTCCATCTTTCAGAATGGACACATTTCAGATTTGCTAAAGTTTTATCGTGCTTTTAATTAATATGGCAATCAGTTAATGGTTACTTATCATGGGCCTCCTATGATTAACATGTTATGGAACTGGTGAATAAGACAGATATGGTCCCTGCCTATGTAAATCTTGATTGATTGATCATAAGTGAGCAAGACGGTATGCAAGAATAGTTCAGATGCTATGAAAATGTAAAGCAAGGGCCCTAACTTAGTCTTCCTGAGAAGAGGCATCAAGCAGGGTTGAGGATGATCAAAGTGAGGTAGTCAATGCAAGCATCCATCAGGCTTCCAGAAGTCGGCTCCCACAGTTGCACAACTGGGGGGCAAGCACTTAGCTCACGATTGACCACATGGCGTGAATCAGTCCACTGAGTTTTTGGCTGCCAAAATTCTTTGCCACTCTGGTTTGGTGGTCATTGATTCCCAATTCTTAATATTGCTCTTGGAACATATTGGGAGTGTATTTATTAAACGACTTTGAATGCTCTTATAGTTGCAAAAATAAAAAAATGCTATTTTCTACATCCACGAGCCGCTAATCTGAATGTGAATAAATATGGATGAGCAGTAACTTATGCATATATTGAAAATATGCCTTCTTAGAGATCTATAATGCTTTTTCTCACTCTAGAAGCCTCATCAAAAAAACAATGGAATGCAGTAGATTTTAAGGATATACATTTTACCAAAGGTACCAAAGCCTTTACTAAACTTCAATCCCTTAGTTGAAGAAAGAATGTTGTAAAAAAAAAAAAAAATCTTGTGGACTGGCTCCTGGGAAGTTTGTAAACAATTTCCTTCTTTCTTTTTCTTTTGTGTCCTTCCATAAAGTAGCCAAGCATTATTCCTATAAGCTATCAATTCTAACAGAAGGCAAATCACATGTATTTATTAACTTTCTTGAATTCTTTTTTTTTTTTTTAGCTTTTTTACTGTTTATTATTTTTGAGAGAGAGAGAGAGACAGAAAGCAAGCAGGGAAGGGGCAGAGAGAGAGGGAGACACAGAATCAGAAGCAGGCTCCAGGCTCTGAGTGCTCAGGACAGAGCCCGATGCGGGGCTTGAACTCACAGACCATGAGATCATGACCTGAGCTGTCGTTGGCCGCCCAACCTACTGAGCCACCCAGGCACCCCTAACTTTCCTGAATTCTTAACATCGCTTGCTAATCCCTTAAAAAAATTCCCTCTTGATCTGAAGGTAATTGTAGCAATAAAAATACACATTATAGCATCATTAGGAATTGTTTGTTTTGTCTTCAGTCTCTTCTGAAGTTCCTCCACTGGATCAGCTGATAATGATAGCAATCAAAAACATACAGCATGCAGGCGGGGGGCAAGAGAATCCCAGGAAAGACATACAAGACGTTCAATTGGGATTTAAAATTAGATGGAACCAATGAGCCAGAAAACAGATAGGGGAGGCTGCTTGACAGTCGGTAGCAGCAGCAGGAATGAGCATCCACGGAGTAGGGGTCTCAGCTGGGCAGATGTCTGTGCCAGAGTGAGTGAGTGACAGATAAGACAGGATGGAGCAGCCTCCATTCTGGGAAGTGGGTGCTGTCACTACTTGGTACAGTCTCCTTTTGAGGGAGTGGTCCCACTCATTTAAGGAAGGAACACTGTAGATAGAGTTAATAGATGTCGTAGTGGACCTCTGCAAAATTTAAGTACAAACCATGGTGTGATGTTCGTTGCTGAACTATCATATATTGAAGTCCAGGGAAGAAACCACCCAGTTGAAGTAGCACTAGCATATGCAAGCCACGTGAAGTGCATCTTCCCTGCTGAATTATGAGAGATTTCCAACATTCTTTATTCCATAAACCAACATTGATTGCATACTTATCTTGTGCCAGATTTAGGATATTTTTTTGTCCAAGTTGTTAAACAAAAGGGAGGCAAGAAAGCAAGCAGCAGGAAGACCAGGTAGAAGTCTCCCAAAATATTCCTCAGAAGAGAGGATGACGTTCAGGGTCTCACAAAGGGAGAACTTCAGCATTTGCTCATGGGATGGATATGGCGTATGGGAGGAGAGTAGTCAAGGAGGAACCTGCTGTTCTTATGGTGGGCAAATAGAAGAAAGGAGATTGTATTTATCAAGATGGAGGGTCTGTGGGAGGTACTGGGGAAAAAATGGAGAGCTCATTTTGAACATGTGAACTTTGACAACTCCATTAGACATCTAAATAGAGATGTCAAGAAAGCATTTGGGGATACAAGTCTAGAACCCAAGTGCTGAAGGACCACTTTGGAGGTTGTTGTTATTTAAATAGTATTTCAAGCTATGAGACTGGATAAGATGCCCTAAAAAGTTACTCAGCTTAGTATTTGAAATAGCTGTTAAGTAGATCCAATTAAAATGAAAGGACATATTAACTTAAAAAATCATTATCCGAGGAATCATAAAGATAGAACTTATAATTGGTCTCCTGAGAGAGGTGGACAGATCCGTAGAAGACTGGATCTGAAAACTACGTAACCCCAAAGACACACAGCGATTATATCATTTATGCCTGTCCCCAAAGTGTCACAGAGCACCTAAAATATAGATGATGCCCATTCAATATCTGATAAGTGAATGGATGGATCAATGAATGAAGCTTGATGGAGAGGCAGTCAGGCTTCCCAGAGACAGGGAACCATGATTGTAGGGCTTGGGTGTCCCTGGGTCTTACACTTTTTAATTTAATTTAATTTAATTTAATTTTATTTTATTTTATTATTGAAGTATAGTTGACATACAATGTTATATTAGTTTCAGGTGCCTCACACTTCCCTACTGCCTTTTTTCTTAGCTATTTACGACCAAGTCTTAGGATGTGAAATCCCTGTCTAATTCATGGTGTGAAAATTAACCCTACTGTCTTCTTTCCTCTCATAATAGGAACTCATGGATGAACACTCAGGAATCACCAGGCTGAGAGAGAGAAGGGTGAATAAGCCAGAGAACCCCCAGAACTGCTCTGGGGAAGCAGCACTGTAGGCTCTTATTTCTATAGTCACCTTTTATTTTGCAGCCGCAATTCACGGCGAGGAATACCAATGAGTTGAGGCACGCTGCTAATTGCCAGATCAACATAACCTCTAGGGAGAAAAGCAAAAAAGCATTCCTATTAACTTCAGCAGTGGAATAATTTGAATCTCCTTCTAAGATGTCTTGTCTCTTTTTTGGTTAATTACTGTGGCAAACCCTATTTTCTCTTTAAATCAAGCCCTGCAATGCCCTTAATTCAACTGGGCTGCTACTAAAGTGCAGCCTTCAGGGGAATGAACTGGGAGTCTTTCATCTGAGAAAAAATAAACCTTCTTGGGGGTTATAGCTTTGTCACTGATCTCAACAAGGATGGCATAGTGTCGGCCAGCCTGCACCTGTCAGGGGGTGGGGGGACAGCCCTCCCACCTTACCACCCTGCTTCCAGGAGAAAGGTGAGGATGCTTCTGTGTACAGTCACCACTCACTTCTGTTTCCTCCCGAAAACCATCATCTCTCTTATGCAATGTGAAGTGAACACTGTTCAGAAAACTTTTTCCTTCATGTTGGCCAGGGCAGATTCGCCACGGGCTCTGGCCAGGACAGCTCTTGCTTGTTGAGCATGTACTGTGTGCTGAGCACCTTCTGAGCACCCTACCCAGAGGCGATCATTGAACACTGCAAGCCGAAAAGCCATTACTATGGTATAGCCTGACTGCAGAAAAAGAGAGGGAGAGGGCTTAAGCAATTTGCCAGCTGATGGGCTGCTAGTGCTAGTGTGGGAGAAGACAGGGCTGCAGGATCCAGACATAAACTCAGAATCACAGCAGGTTGGTGCCCTCATGCTCTCTAATTGGATATTTTATTTGTTTTGTTGTTCAATTGGATGGTAAGCTTCTAGAGGTCAGGGACCCCTTCACAGCACTCATTCCAGGGTTGGGGGAAGCCACCTCTGTGAAAGCTGAGCCAGACAGCAGGATGTTGAGCAGGCATTGGCCAGGCATCCTGCCCTGTGGCCTCTTGGCATTGCAACATGCATGGACTCTACTTTCCTATGGAAACTTTTATGGTGCTGCTATCCCTGCCCTTCTAGAGAGTATGTTCCCCGAGAACAGGATCTATATAGCTTTCTATCTACCAGCATGCCTCTTCTCCTAACTCCCCAGGGTAGCTAACAGAGTAAGTCACTCTGCAGAGTGCTGTATGTACAACGTCCTCTTACTTGTCCTGGATTCACTTATTGACCAACGCAGGGTTCACTGGAGAGGGTGAGAAAATGAGAGATGGCGTCTGCTGAATAACTTTTTGTGTACACACATGTATACCTGTCCTGTAAGATCTCCAAACAAGACTTTATGTTTCTCTTCTTTGAATGCCCCATCAGCTAGAATAATACCTGGTCCTCAGTACCTGCTTAATACTTTTTTTTTTTTTGTACGAATACATCACACAAAAATGCACTTGAAATTTTTTGGTCTGTTCAATGCTGATGATTCTTTTCTTTTTCTTTTCTGGTATGTTCCCTCTCCACGGGGAGTCATGAAAGCCAGTATTCTATTCAAGAAATTTTTTAAAGAATGTAATAAGAGTAAAAAGATCAAAAATGAACTCAAGACCAGTGGTTTTAATTGGGACACATTTCATAAACAACAGTAATGTCTCCCCAATGATTTTAATATTTTATCACTTATTGTTACAAATTGTAGCATTTCTTAATAGGTATGCATATATGTAGTTAGTGCTTTTATGAATGCAAAGCTTGGCCTTATAATTACATATTACTGAGTCATCATAATTAATGAAATTCATGGAAAGAACACCAAGAACAATACCATTTCATAATAGAGAATAAATCTGCTTAACTTTCTCTATGGAATTTCTGATAAATGATGTGTATAGAATTTTACCAATAAATGAAGCCGAGATTCTGGTTTGAGTCTTATTTTAAAACTCAATACACCATAATAAGTACTCATTATAGACCTTTTGTATGCTGGGCACTGAAGATCTGGTCAATAATACACATACATGCCTAAAACCCTCAGGATGCCTAGACCTGACACTTTCCAAAATTATCTATAATCAGGGTTACATAAAAGAAAAGAAGTAACTGTTTGAACGTATTGTTTGAACTGTTTGATCTTTTGAAACACAACCAGTGCAGAAGTATTTCTATGCAAATAAAAGAATCAATTTTAATTTCTTTCTGATATGCAGCTTTGTGGGAGCTGGGAGATAATTTTTCAGATGCAAGGATCTTTTCAACACCTTTTATCAGCATAGAGAAAGAAAACCAACATTTATTGAGGAACTACTAGCTCACAAATGTTAGTGATAAGGACCACATACAGACTTTTAAACAATGCAGATTCTTGGGCTCTGCCACCAGAGATTGTGACTCAGGAGGCCCAGAAAGCTGGCCTGAGATTGAGTGCCCTTAAAATATTATGAAAAACACTTTGTCCCTCTACAGCCATTAACTGAACTGACTCTGGCTTTGTCCCAAGAGACTGGCTCCTGATTCTTGAGGTGCCCTCAGCTTTTGATTTCTACTTCTCAAACTGGTGCTCCTTCCCTACTCCTGTAAGACTCCTTTTATTTCAAAACCTAGTTTCCTTATTCCCTCAGCTGCCAGCAGTTGGCATTATGTGAAACCAAGCTGTCAGGAGTGACCACAGCCTCACAGCTGGCCCCGATTCCTGACACAGATGCCCTCATTTAATGTGTCCCCTGGCCCCCTTGGGGGTCACAGTTTCAGCTCCTGGCCTACTCCCTCACCCAAAGCTCCCGACCCAGCCAGCATCTCAGGTAGTACTAAGCCACTCCATTCAGGCCATGGGGATCACACTCTCATTTCTCCTTTGGAAGGTATTTGAAGAATTCAGATCAAAAAGATTTTCACACGAACATGGGTCTCTTTAAGATAATCATCATCATCATCATCTAATACCACAAATATATAACAACATTAGTGTGAGCATTTCCTGAAGATGCACTATGTGTCAGGCACTGTGACGTCACCTTGTTCCTTCTTCACACGGCCACGTGAAGTAGGTCTGTTGCTGTCCCCACATTACAGTTGAGGGCTCTGGGGTTCAGAGATTTTTGTTGCTTTGTCCAACGTCAAGGAGGGAGCCAACTGAAGAAAGTATCTCCAGCAGAGCAGTTTTAGGCACTGGAACACAAGGACACTATCCAGAGGCAGAGAAACTTTCCAAGTGTCTACAAAACTGTCATTGACAGCTCACTCATAACCATAAGTACAACCTTGATCAAGTGGCCCAGGACATCAGGAAAATGTAAGGAGACAATCAGTGTGTTACTTCAGGTAGCGTTAGCTGGGATAAAAAGTCAACCCCCCAGATACATAACAACTTGTGTTTATTTCTTGCTCATGTTCCAGTTCTAAGTAGTTCTGGTCACCGGAGAGTTTGGCTCTAAGCAGCCTCTCAGAGGCCCAGGCTGAGCGAGGTTCTGCTGCCCTCAACTTTCACAATTGCTCTGGTCACCTCTATCCAGTTGTGGGAAGAGGAGAGAATCTGGAGCATCACACAAGAGAAGTGTTGGGCCTGGCCAGGAAGTGGGTCCACCTCCTGTGGTCACCTTTCATTGGCTGGAACTCAGCAAGTTGCCCTACCTAATTGTAAAGGAAACTGGCCAAGGTTGTCTGACCGCATATCCAAAGGCAGGACAGAACCGGTTGGTGTGAAGCCAGCCGTCCCTGGCCTGGTGCCTCTTCCTACCCTCCAGAGAGCATTCATACATAGCTCATCCTTCTATAGAATGCACCAGCTCCCCTCTCTGATGGAGACAATCTATGTCTTATGCTGCCAGTGTGTCAAGCTTAAAGTTCAAGTTCTCAGGGTGCATGCAGCCCCTCCGGCTGATCTGAATGTAGTTCCATGCATTTTAACAAACTTAAAGACAAGTTAAAGTTGTTTTTCTACCCCTCCTCACTGCCACCACACTCATTCCTAACTCTGAAGGAGGGACAAGATAACCACAATAAAAACGTCCCATGTGGTGGGGCGCCTGGGTGGCTCAGTCGGTTAAGAGTCCGACTTCAGCTTAGGTCATGATCTCATAGCTTGTGAGTTCAAGCCCCGCGTCGGGTTCTGTGCTGACAGCTCAGAGCCTGGAGCCTGTGTCTCTTTCTCTCTCTGCCCCTCCCCCACTTGTGCTCTGTATATTAAAAGTAAATAAATGTAATTTAAAAAAAAATGTCCCATGTGGAAAAGGGAAGAATGTGACACACACAGCAATTGCTGCAATGATGAGATAAATCCTGTCGGACAGAATTTGCAAGGTCTCTCTGCCCTCACATGGGGCAAAGTTCCTTGATTCAACGCCATTTCTCCTCTCCAGTCTAGAAGGAAGTGCTCTGCCCACTGAGTCCTGTGAGTCTGCCTCCGGAAGGTTCTTTCTGGTTCCTTATTTCATGTGTTCACTATGGAAGGGAACCGCAGGACATTTGACAGTGAAGGGGAGGAAAACAACCATTTCTCCTCTCCTCTCTTATCTACCAGTGACTGGAACCCACAAATTAAGCTGACAAGAGCCAGATTAACAGGAGAAAAGGTATATTATGCACGCATATGGAGGCTTTCATAGAAAAAGAGTGTAGACTCAAAGAAGCGGTTAGACCCAGGGGCTTATATGCCATTCTAACAAAGAGTGATAAATTCTGGAAAAGTGACAAGACAGAAGGAAGAGGTTTGGGCTTAAAACTGTGGGAAGGTGGATACATGGGTAAAACTAATGGAAGATGAAGATTATTTTAGGAAAGTTTGCTATGCAGATCCAATTCGGTGCCCATTTTTCTGGAATGGTGGTTATTTGCCTCCTGGTATGGGAGAGGGGAGGGGAAACCCCTTCAGGAATGAAAATTTATGCCCTGCTTTTAAGCAGACAAAAGACAGAGACGTTTTTTCTGTATAAGCTGGGTTTTTTTTTAATATTTATTTATTTATTTATTTATGCATTTAAGAAAGAGAATCTGAAGCAGGCTCCACATTCAGTGCAGAGCACGACACAGGGCTTGCTGCCACCACCCTGGAATCATGACCTGAGCCAAACTCAAAAGTCAGACACTCAACTGGTCTGAAGGTCACCCAGATGCCCCTGCTTTCACTGCTTCTTAATTGCCTTCAGCTCGAACGTTTCTTATGTCACAATGGCATTTCTTGGGGTGATATGTTCTGGTTCCTTTCAGTAGGGCTGTGAGCTTCAATGGCCACCTTCTACAGGATGGAGGGCTAAGGTTTCTTTAAGATTCAAAGGCTTTTGGCTAGGGAGTTTTGTTATTCTATCTATTCTCGTTGGCAGGGTAATTCCTCCAATTCTTATGATCTGTGTGAGCCCACTCTCTATTCCACATGTCAGGAACCCAAGCACAGTTTCTAGATTAACTCTCAAGACTGCATTGTTTCTGTTTTCTTCCTGGACTCCTTCATGTAATGGCATGCTTCCTTCATGTAATGGCAAGGCCATTGAAACAATTGCTTGGGGCAAGGCCACATCCTTGATCTGATATTTGCCACAGGGATGGGCCACTTTATTTAACTAAGTCCTGATGAATTCTTACTTCTCAAACCTTTCCTCAGTCCTTCTTCTAAAAGTTTGGAGTCTAGATGTTATCTGCTGTTTTTAACCCTGTGAGACCCTATATTTATTCACATTTTCTGCTCTCTTTTATTTTTGCTTGCAAACTGGTCAAACTTTTCTAAATTATTCTCTTTCTTACAACACATTGCTAAATGCAGTGAAGGGCAAGCAGCATATACAAGTGTTTCTAGCTCTCTTCCACCACTTTCTATAAGGTCACAGGCTCTAGAAGTCCTCAGCCAGCTTACCAAGTCATGCTAGGCAATAATTTTACCACATGTTTTGTTTTGACCTAACAGGATCTGTATCATTGTGGAGCTGTTTTCAACATGTAGCTTCCCAAGATCACAGGCCTTCTCCATCTAGTTGTAAAGAGGGGAGGAGGCTGGGATGTGGTGAGCACTGCCACCACTCACACTGCATTGGCTATTGGTTACACTCATTCCTGTGGCCACACACAAATGCCAGGGAGGCTGGATGATGAAGGGTAGCCGGGCACTCTGTATCAAGGCCCCTGGAAAATGACTCATGGCCAGTGACTTCCCACTCACTCCACTAAAGTCTGACTCTGGCCACCTTTTAGCCTCAGGAGCACATCTATGTTCTGGTGCAGAAGTCGGGCCAACATTGCCTCTCCCTAATGGGATGTATGATGGAGTGGTGGCCACAGGTGTGGGAAACTTCCTGCTGGCTCTGCCTTCCCCAGCCCTGAGTGCCTGGGTTCTGTGTATTCCCCTCTGCACTGCAGAGACGAGAGTAGCTCCTGTCTCTAGGATGCAGCACCTGACAAATGAAGACTGAAACTCATGTTTTCATCTCAGAGTACATTTCCTAAATGCCTGAAGAAGAGAAGAATGTGGCTTTTGGAGAACATCTAACAAAGTCTGCTACAACTTGGAAAAAGAAGCTTGTTCTTATCACCTTTAGACAGGCTTCAAGTCATCAGATCGACATGATTCATGTCCCTAGAGCTTTGGTGTTGTTATTGGTTTTGGTCTTGTAGGATGAGGGCTAGGAAGAGGAGTTTTTTTTTTTCCTGCCAAAAGCTCCTCAGATGCCTTTGCCCTACCTGCACCCCACCTGGGGGGACTTCATAAACTATCAACCCTCTCCATTGGGAAAGGAATGATACACTTGACATTTGGGTTCAAAAACTCTTTAAATCCCAAGTGCTGCCTTTTAGAAACTTCTTGGTCAGTTGGAATGTCACTGTCCCATTGACCTCACTGGGTGCTGTGGTAGCACATTGAACTCTTAAACTTCTCTAGAGTTCTTCTCCACTGCCCCAAGCAAGCAAGAGATAAATCAAAATGTCAAGGTTTTATCCTGCATGCATATCCCATTAACATCTCCATCATTCTTGATAAGCATTTAATGGAGTACAATAAATGTTTTAGCACTGAATCAGGGCAGACTATGCACTCGGGGACTCCTGGAAGACATCTGGGAAGGGAAGGAACATGGACAAGGCACAGGTTGTGGTCACCAGCCTTGAAAGATTTGCAGACATTCCTCAGTGATGTGCTAGGACCACTGCCAAGAGCCTAATCTAAGGAGAGAACATCACATCCAAATGCATGCTGGTAAAGCATGTAGGCTTCTTTTAGATAGAAGAGTTACTTTTCAGTAATAAGAATTTAAATTCTGGCCTGTCCTTTAAAAGCAGAATTGCTTTCATCACCAAAGAAATGAGGTTGGGAAAATGCATATCTTGGGCAGGTGCATATACATTCATTCATGTTCCATTGATCTGAGTTGCGTGACCAAAGCCCACAGTTAATGAGATGGAAAGGGGAACCAGTATTTTGTAGTAGTTTATGAAAGTTTCCTCGACCCACGTGTGGTAGTTATGGGTCAGATATGCCATGTTGTTGTTACCTTGCTGATGCTGCCTTCTGTAGCCGCAGGGAATCCAGTGAAACCAGTAGATTCTGAGCGTAAGCTGTCACCACACTTTCTGCACATAAAATTAGTTACCTGGTCAGAAGCCTTGCCCTGTGAAGTGGTATTGAGACAGGGAAACTAAAAGGACCCATGAAAAACTTTTTTGCTCCTTTCCTTGCTTCTGTTCTTGCTAGAATCCGCATCCCTGCCTTACACACACCTTATAGAATAGATAATGTATGTCCTCCTTGTAAAGGTGGATTTAAGGATTTCTTTGGAGTCTTCCAGCACAATAGATAACATCTCAGGAGTGATCGGGTGGGGTCATCATGAATATTTTTCAAGACTGCTGACTCATCAAGACCCCTGGTTCCGCAGCAGAAGGGACTTACAGAGAACACTTAAAAACTCATCTTTGTTCACAGATTACTGAGAAGACATGTGCACCAGACCATCATCCTCAGTAAAAACCCAGGCCCTAAAGAGGAGACTCACTCTCCTTTCCTTTCCGAGTCTTCTCGTGATGCTCAGTCCATACCTACACTCTTTTCTGTATCTTTTATAAATTCTGCTTTCACTTCTTCCCCACTAGTGTTTGATTTCTATCCTGCAAGAAGCCAAGGACACTCTTGGCTTGTCCTTTGGGATTCCCTTCTGGGTTCTCACACCCAGTAAGCCTATATCAGTATGACAGCAGATGAGGTCTTTAAAAGTTCACTGACAGAGGCTGTGGCAGAACTATGGCAATAGGGAATGCAAATCCATATTAAGTGTAAGTGAGGATCTTAATGAATAATTCTACATCCCTTTCTTCTACATGATGAAGGTGGGGGTCCAATGCATCCAACCAGGTGGCTAGTTGGCCACCAAGAAGACAGAAACAATGAAAACAGTTCAAAAACATATTTCTCTGTGTTTTCTCATTTTGTGAAAGAGTATTCCTGCAGAGTTTTGTTTAGATCACCTTGAAAACAAATCATCATCACAAAGACCTAGTTTTATTTTACTTTTCAAATGTAAACAGATGAAACCTCTCTGAAAAAGCATCCATCTTCAAAGTCTAGCATCCATCAGTGTTCTCTTTTATTAATTATTTAGATGTATTAGACTGAAGAGATCAAAATATGATAATAATAATACCACCACCAACAATTCATATTCACTAGGTGTTAGGCTCTGTGCTAAATAATTTACATGCACTGTCTAAATTAATAACTGCAATAATTCAATGAGTAGGTACTGTTATTAACTTTGTTTTACATGTGAGGGAACTGAACTTGAAAGAGAGTAAGTAATTTACACAAGGTCATCTAGCTAGTGTAAGAGGCAGGGACTGAATGAACCTTGCCTTTCTAATCAATAATGTGATTCCAGGTGCTTGCCATAAGGCATGGTTGTTGTTGCTGGTTACATTGCTGCAGAGCTGGGTACTATCCTAGCCTGTGTGGCTGAGGATATTTGGGGGCTCTGATTTCCATCACACTTGGATCATATAAATGAATAAGCAAAAAGCAGGATGTAGATTTTCCTCTCTGACTACCCATATCATCAAAACCTACGCTCTTTCTGCTAGAACATAGACACACAAACGCACACACACAGTGTAATATATATATATATATATATATATATATATATATACACCTATACACACGTATATACAGATATACACATAATGCATGTACAGACCCCCGGATTGAAAATTAAAGCAATTGCTTATGTTCTTGTCTCTTGCCTGTAACTTTCTTGTGCAGTTTTTCTCACACTGGGATCACAGATCCATCAGCCTCCTCAGATGTATTTTCAGGGTTTTGTGTTTGATGTATGGGTATTTTAAGTTGTATAGTCAAGAAACAGGTGGGGTAGATAGAAAGTGGTTGCAAATCCTTTACTGTTCCTGCCTTTAAGAGGTGGTGTCTATTTCTCCTCCCCTTGAACCCAGGCTGACTTCGGTGACTTGCTTGACCAATAGAATGTAGTAGAAATGACATTATAAGGCTTCTGAAGATAGAGCATAAGAGGTCTCCACCTTCTAACCCTGCCATCTTGGTGTATTCTCGCTGGGGACTATAGGCGGCCTTTGATGAAGTCTGACAATCCTGAGCCTGCTATACTGGAGACACCTCAGGCCAATGGTCCCCGCTGTGCTAAGCCTTCTAGCCATCCCTGCAAAATGCCAGATGTGTGAATGAAGCCACCTTGGAGCCCTTGGAGCAGCCCATCCACAAGCTGAGTACACAGGGCAGAAGAATCATCAGCCAAGTGCTGCATGAATATGTGAATGATGCAATGACAAAATTTAATAAAATGGCTGCTATTTAACTCTCTGAAAGTTAATTCTTAGGCAGTGATAGACAACTAGTCCAATAATGTACATCTATTCCAAAGCATCTCAATCTGGATCTACAAATGTTTTTGGTAAGCAACAAGATAGTAAATATTTTAGACTTTGAGAGACATAGAGACAGCATCTGACACAATTATTCAATTCTGCTGTCGTATCATTAAAGCAGCCATAGACAAGGTGTAATGAATGAGCCTGGCTATTATCAATAAAACTTTATTTACAAAAATGGACAGCAAGCTGGATTTAGCTGCAGAAGATGGTTTGCTGGCCAAGCACTGTCATATTTTGGTATTTGCTTTTTTTTTTCCTTTTAATATTCAAGTTGGCCTCATGTAGTACTACTTTAAATGTGGGTTATCGAGACAGGAATGCAAATTTAATGCTGAATGATGTAAAAACACACTCTGTAAATACATTTTACATAAGAGAAAGTGTCAGGAGACTTGGTCTATGATAGGATAGATAGATAAAGGAATTTAAAGGGAGTTGCCCTATTGCAGTCCATACCCAATTTGTGTGATTCAGCTTTAACAAAGCAATATTAGGTCACATCCGTGTTGCTAATGGAGATTTAATTTATTTGGTTGCTAATTCCTGTTTAATTCGAAAATGTTTTTGATGTATAGTTGTGTGAAAACTACAAACATACAGAACTTTTACCTAGTTTTATATTGAAACACATCACAACATTATTATACTAAAGATAAATTGAGTTGACTGTGGGGGACCAGGAGAAATTTTTTTTCTTATGAGTGCTTTGTACTTTCTCTGTGTGAAAAATGTAAGAAATACTGCCCTTAGGCCCCCACAGCCATGGTGTTGGTCACCATGACAACCATTCATTGACCTGTGTTTGGCTAGCTCATGTTGCTGCATTTTCAATGCCAGTATACAGTATCTCCACTTAAGGTGTTTCCAGAATCTTCCTTTGATTCAAAAGTTCCTATCTGGTGTCCATTTAGCTGGCTCCCATAGGTCCAATGAGTCTTCATAGTTTCTTTTCTGCCTGGTCTGATTAGCATTTTTGGTATACATAGTTTCTCGAGTAGCATTCCCCCAAATACTGATACCAATTTAAATTAACAGCTGTTGAGCCAGCAATATTACAAGGTTGCTCTCTTCCTGCTGGCCCATGGCTAGACTACATTCCCAATGGCAGTCAGGCAAGGGGTACGTGACTGATTCAGGCATGGGGACTGTGGGCAGAAGTAGTACATACCGCGTCAAGGCCCCTAAAATGTCCCATGGCATCCTACCAACCCTCTCTTCTCTCATCCTGTGGGGACATGGAGAGAATGTGTGGAGGGCTCCAAAGCCATCAGGGGATCGGAAGAGCCTCAAGTCAGAGGAGCCTGTGTCCCTTTCATCACAAGGAAGGGTGTCAGCCAAACACCCTATTGAACTGCCACCTAAGCAAAATTCACATCTGATATGGGATTGATTTCAGCACCAAATACAGCAGTCATCCCTAATTTACAGGAGGAAACTATCATTGTTGGTACTTTCCTGTACAAAATTGCATCATCCACATTCTTCTCTTGAATCTTTGGCATGGAGCATTGCTTATCAGCTAATGACGGCAGCAGATAAGCAAACAAATAAACAAGTAGCAAAGGAAGATACATTGTAAACTTAAGGAATACATTTTAATCTGTAGCTCAGCAATTTGTTTTATTGCTCTTCAGGTATGTCCACGGTTATAATTTTGTATTGATCACATAGGAGAGACAGATGTTTCGCAGAAAGAAAGCTATTTCTAGTATATCAGTATATACTATTTCTAGTATATAAGACGAATGCAGCATATTGATATTTGAAAGTTTCACGAACATCTTCAGGTGTTGTAGAATCATTCAGTTAAAGCACGCCATGAATAGGGACCACATCCCTGAACCATGACTGTTTCTGATTTGTGTTTCATTCAGAATTTTGCCATTTTGCAACTTTGGTATATGGTGATAATATCATGAAACAGTAATTTAAGGTTCTTTCCTGGTAATCCCTAGTACTCCTGGCTCTTTCTCCAGCTCAGGGGGTGAAGGCATGTTGCCATCAATCCTCAAATAAGGAATGTATCTGTAAAATAAAGAGAAATAAAGAGTCAGATATTTAGCTTCTGATTTTCTTTAGCTACAGTGGGTTTTAAGAGAGAAAATTTGGAAGACTGTGCCATTATGAAGAGCTAGTTTCATCTATATCCAGGCTGGCTAAAGATTCTCCAAACTGTAGGTGGGAGAAAAATCTAGAGTGGAACCAAGAGAAGTAGACACTGGTGGCCCAGAACTAGGAGCCATTTCCCCCGCTCTCCCCACACTAGGCTGACTCCAAGGTCAGGGTATTGAAACAATCCCAGGGTGGGATTCTCTCCCCAAAAAGAGAGAACACATGACTTGCTTTTCCTGGGGAACCATGGGAGGCAGAGAGATACGTAGTACCCCACATCCAGGAAGGTGTAAAGTAACAAATGGAACTGTACAAGCCATGAACCAGAGAGACTCCAGGCTGTCCCATCACTCCAGCAAGACACAGCTGTGACTTGTGAGCCTGCCTGAAAGGTGGAAAAAAATAGCTGGCAAGAGGACCAGACTTCAGAGACTTTGAGACTGCAGGGAGGGGTGTGGTGGCAGATCTTGGATGGGCCTGTGGTTGGACATTAGACAGCAATGAGGACATTTCAGCATGCATGGATGAATGATGGCTAGAGACCAGACACTTCCTGTAGGGCCTCAGACCACGAAAGCTGCTCCCTCATGTGGTCATGAATTTTACTTCAATGAAACTTTAGTTTTATTTTAAGTACAAATACATTTGAGTATAAATAAATAAGACTTATTTATTTTTCCTTTGTTAAGATAAAATTAACATACTGCACAGTTCACCTTTTAAAGGGTGCAATTCAGTACTTTTGAGCATATTCACAGGCTCATGCAACTATCACCACTGTCTATTTCCAGAACATTCCGTCACCCCAAAAAGAAACCCCATACCCATCTGTAGTCATTCCCTATTCCCCCCCTTGCCCCAGTCTCCAGGAACCACTAATCTACTTTAGGTTTCTATGGATTTGCCTAATTTCAGACATTTCAATATAAATGGAAACATAAAATACTTGTTCTGTGACTTTGTTCACTAAATATAATGTTTTCGGGTTAATCCACATTGTAGCATATATCACTACTTCATTCTTTTTTATGGCGAAAAAAAATTCCATTGAATGCATATACAACATTTTCCTTATCCATTCATCAGTATGGATGTTTGAGTTATTTCTACTTTTTGGCTGTTATGAATAGGCTTCTATGGATATTCAGGTATGAGTTTTTCTGTGGATATGTTTAGAATTATTTTGAGCATTGTATTCATTTTCCATGGTCACTGCAACAAATTACCATGAATACTGGCTTATGACAAAATTTCTTATCCTATAGTTCTGTATTTTAGAAGTCTGAAATTCATTTCACTGGACTAAAATCAAGGTGCCAGCAGAGCTTCATTCCCTTCCAGAGGCTCTCCCTTCCTTGCCCTTCCCAGCTTGGAGAGGCTGCCCATAGTCTTTGGCTCATAGTTTTCTTCTTTCATCACCAAAGACAGAAACTCTGGGAAATGATCTTTACCCATTGCCACCTCTCTGGATCTCCTTATTTGTATCTTTCCCTAATTCTTTGATTACTTTAAAGATTACATTGGGCCCACCTTCATCATCCAGAATAAATCTACTTATTTTGCGGTCAGCTGATTAATCTTACCTGCAATCTTACTATCCTTTGCGATGTGCGAATTCTTTGCTTTAATTAATGATTAATTAATTCATTAATTAATTAATAAGCTCTATGCCCAATGTGGGGCTTGAACTCACAACCCTGAGATTAAGAGTTACATGTTCTACTGACTGAGCCAGCCAGGCACCACAATACCTTTGTCATGTAACATATTATAATCACAGGTTCCAGAGATTAGGATGGAATTGCTGGGGCATTTGGTCATCATATCTAATTTTTTGATGAACCACCAAACTGTTTTCCTAAGCAGACATACCATTTTACAACCCAGAAGAAGAGTAAGAGTGTTCAAATTTCTCCACATTCTCAGCAATACTTGTCATGTCTGGTTTTTATTATCGACATTCTTGTGTGTGCCAAGTGTATTATGTGATTGTGATTTACATTTCCCTAATGACTCATGATGTTGAGCATTTTTTCATGGGATGCAAGGCCATTTGTACATCTTCTGCATAGAATTATCACTTCATTTAAATTGGGCTTCTATGTTTTTTATCATACATTTGTAAACGTTCTTTGTATATTCTAGATACTAGACCTTTATAAGATGTGTGATTTGCAAATATTTTCTCCCATTTTATGACTTGCCTTTTCACTTTTTTGATGGTGTCCTTTGAAACATAAAGGTTTTTACTTTTGTGAAGTCCAGTTTATATATCTTCAAATACATTAGTTATTTCTTCTGCCTGCTAAAATCTGCTTTGGGCCTCTTTAGCTAAATTTTAATTTCAGGTATCATCTTTTACAACTCTAAAATTTCTATTTCATTACTTTTATAATATCTATATCTATATATTTATTGATATTTAATTTTGTGAATCATTGTTCTTACACTTTTCTTTAATTATTTAGACGTGGTTATCTTTAGTTCTTTGAACATATTTATAATAGCTGATTTAAAGTCTTTGTCCAGTAAGTCCAACATCTGTCTTCCTTATAGATTTTTTTTTTTCCCTGTCTTTGGACTGTACTTTCTTATTTGTCTTATGTCTCATAAATTTTTTGTTAAAAACTAGGCATTTAGAATTATATGATAATTCTGGAAATCAGATCCTCCTCCCTTCTCAATGGTTATTATTTTTTTTTTTTGCTATTTGTCTATTTAGTGATTTCTTCGAAGTACTTATGTAAATACCGTCTGTATTCCTTGTGTTTGCAGCCATTGTGGTCTCTGCCCAGTTACTTTAGTGTTCAACTAGTGATTGGTTTTTTTTCAATGCCTTGAGCCATTAAGCCACCTAGCCTTTGCCTAGGGGTCTAACGTGTGTTGAAGCATGTCTTCAACATTTGAATATTGGGTCTTTTCTGGGCATGCACACATCCCTGCATATGTGCATAGCCTTCCAGATTCACAGGAAGACATCAAAGCTTTTTCAAAGCCTGCTACAGACATCTCTTTCCCAGTGTATTTTGTTCTAAGGTTTTTGGTCAGCCTCTCGTTAGCTTCAACTGGTTAGCATTCAGCTGTCAGACAGCTGTGATGTTAAAGAATTGCTGCTTGTTTTCAAAAAACATCCTAGTGATAAGGCTGTTAGCTCCAGATGGCTCTGAGTTAGGTAAAAGACCTACACTCTCTGAGAAATGCTTTTTGCAGTGAGCTGCAAGAAACGTCAAACAAGGATGGTTCTCTGAGGCTTTCAGGAAGCTCAGAAGCTGTTCTGGCCCTCCAGTGGCTGCTATGGTTGATAGCTATCAAGATTCTCACAGAACTGGAGAGAACGGGAAGAGAATAAGGCAAGTTAAAAATGCTACAAAGCTCACTTGTCTTACTGTGATTTAGCCACTTTTTTTGAATACACTCTCCTTGGATTGTTTTAATCCCTTAGTTAATGTCCTAATGTCTGAAAATTTTGATTGCAACAATTTCTTCCAGTGTTCTTGTTGCTTTTATGGAGAGAGGGGATTTCTGGAAGACCTTACCCTGCCACCTCAGAAGTACTTTTTTGCAGTCCAGAATTTAAATACAACTCTGGGAAAGAATGGGATTAAATCCAAGCTAGATTAGAAATATGTTTTTTCATTAACACCAAGATTTTTTCCCCTCATATTTTAACACCCATGAAGTTGAAATGCAATTTGCCATCACTATTTGCCAGTCAGCAGTCTTAAGAATTTGTTCTTATCTCCTTGTGGACATTAAAATTGCAGACTATATCAGTAGCTCCGAAGAAAATCCTGAAGATGATAGCAGTACACCCTTTAGAAAGTGGTGTATCATCATTGCTTCTGATAGTGTAGAGGACAACTGTGGGTTGAAAAATCATGGAAAATCAATGACTCTTATCCAAAAAGTGACTCAGAAGAGAGAACCTGTGAATACAAATGTTTTAAGAATACCTTAAGTAACGTGTTCCACTTGTATTTTGCTTTTCTATATATACAAGCATGTTAATGTCATAAAAATTTGCCAATAAGCCTAAAAGTCTTTTCAGCAAATATACGAGTTCAAAGTAACTCCTGTTTCCTGGAGATATAACGTGAGTGTAGCTACTGCAGATCTTCTGGTAAACATGTTAAAAATGTAAAAAGGAACAAGTAAAATTAATTTTCATGTATTTTTATTTAACCCAAAATGTCTAAAATGCCACTTCAATGTCATCAGTATAACACAATGATTAGGATATTTTACATTCGTTTTTCATAGTCTTGGAAATTCAGGGTGTATTTTACATTTCACATCTCAAATCTGATGAGCCACACTTCAGCTGTTCAATAGACTTGTGTGGCTTGTAGCTACTGTGTTTGACAGCACACAAATTCTCACTAATTACAGCATTTTCTCCCCTAGTGGTACACAAAAGAAAGATGTATCTCATACTTAGTGATGTCTTAGACGAGATGAAATATGGTAGCTTTTACCTTCTGTTGGGAAAGGGAATTAAGATAGAAATGTTTAGTTATGAAAAAAATTAGCTATGCTTCTCATACACTCCCGCCGTGTAGATGACAGCTGTCCAGAGCACCATTGCTTGCTCAGGATTCCTAGGTCAGCTCTGAGCCTAGGTCAGCCTCTTGGAGCACCTATGGTGAGGCAGCCACAGTATCATGGCCGCTGGTTCTTCGTTTACTGCCACCCAATATGGCTTCCAAGGTGACTGTGTGTCTTCCCCTAGATGCTCTGTGCCAGACCTCACTCAAACAGGTTCATAGAGGAGAAGAGCAGTTCCAAAGTACCTTCTGCAGTGACTTTAGGCCAGCATTGTTTTTAAGACAGCCAAGGGGCATGCTGTTGTTCTAATCCTCTTTTCTTCTCCCTCCTTGTGAGGATCAGGAAGTCAGTAATGACAGGAATACATTTCTCAAAGTCATTGATTTTTCTTTTATTTTTGTGATCAGTTTCTCAGCTGGTATCTCATTGTTTTCAGGTTAAGTACTGCTTGTTTCTCCAGCATGATGCAATTTAGTTAGGACAGTAGCTGGGAATACAGTTGATGGAACGCCAGGCCTCTGTGCGTGTGCTTTCTCTACTCCACATAAGAGGTACTCTACTCACTAGGTGTGACGAACATAGACACTGGCTTCTAATAACAAAATGAAAGTTATACTTGCCTGACACATGTAGTTTAGATGCATTTTAGTGTTCTGGGTATTCAGAGAACTTGAAAAGCCTGAATCCTTTGTTAATCTCCATACATTTCATAGCACGGTTTCTCAAAATATTCAAAATATAATTATCCTGAAAAGCTGAGCCCTTGGACTATTGGGGTATGGGATACTTGAATATTAAGGCAGTACCTCTAGGTACTAGAGACTGCTTTAAAAAGGCTAACATAATGGTTCCAACTGTGGGCTCTGAAGTCAGACAAGGGTTGCAAGCCAACCTCTGTCATTTCCTGGCTGTGTGATTATACACTGATGAATTAACCTCTCTGAGTCCCAACTTTCCTGGGGCTAATATAATATCTGCCTTAGAAGGTGATTTTGTGAGATCTATGTGCAACCATCTACTACAAGTCTTGCTTAAATAGTTCTTGGTAAATTGTACAGTGCCCCCAACCCCCGACCTTATCTCTAGGGGATATATTCAAAGACCCTGATTGATTCCTGAAACCAATGATAGTACTTAGTGCTATATATGTTATGTATTTTTAATACATATGTACCTATGATAAAGCTTAATTTATAAATTAGGCATGGTAAGAGATGAACAATAACTAATAATAAAATAGAACAATTGTAACAATACATTGCAATAAAAGTTATATGAATGTGGTCTTAAGTATATGATTGTGCCATACTCATCCTTCTTGTGATGATGTGAAATGCTAATATGCCTACATGATGAGATGAAGTGAGGTGAACGATGTAGGCATTGTGACATAGCGTTAGACTGCTGCTGACCTCCTGGTGATAGGTCAGGAAGATCATCTGATTCTGGACCACAGCTGACCTTGGGAAACTGAACCATGGTAAGCAAAACCATGAATAAGGGTGGGGACCTCTGTATTTGTAATGGGAGGTGGCAAACCTTTTTGTAAAGGGCCAGATAATTAATGTTTTAGGTTTGGCAGGTGGACTGTGAGGTCTCTGTCGCAACTAAGCTCTTTGTATGCGGCAGCGTAGACAGCATGTAAACAAGTGAACAGGGCTGTGTGCCAATAAAACTTTATTTACAAAAATAGGCTGTGGGCTGCCGTTTGCCAACCCCTGTTCCAGGCAATGAGGGGCCAGTAGACGTTTAGTGCAGGAAGGCGTTTGGCCTGCAGGGCTCTGTGCTCCAGGGTCTCTCGAACACAACATTTAAGTGCACAGAGCTCAGTCAGCCTGCTGAGCTTTTAGCCAGGAGGCAGTTTTGTCTCTGACCAGATGCCTTTGCTATGCAAGTGGTGTCAAAGATCCCTGGCACTTGTAGTTCACTCCCCCTCACTTCAGCCTTCCCTTTCCTTACCCTGTTCTTCATCCCCGTCTCCTTCCCCTTGTTCCTCCCTCATCTCTGTGCAGCCTACCCAAAGTTGGTCCTGTTCTCCCCACTCAGTCCTCCCAAGAGCATCCAGACGGCAGAGACCACCAGCCAGTCCCCCGAGGAGGCACCTCCATGTCCAGGGAGGGGCCAGCTCATCACTGGCTGCTCTCTGAGCATCTTTCTAATCAGGGCCCTCAGGGCAAGGCCTGCGTTTTAATGATCTGGAAGCAGGCAGTCATGTTGTGGGAAAAGAAAAATGACAGTAACACAAAGGTAGTGGGAGCCCTCTCTGATTCAGCACAACAGTCAGAGGTGATTTATGTCTCCCGAATTCCCCAGCTGCTCATGTCAGTCCTCACATCAAATACCCCGAACGCCTCCCTTCAAGGCTCCCTTTACATTCCACCCAGAAAGCACAAAGGACTGGGAATTTCTTTCTAGGAGCCTGATTAACCGATTTTCCCTTCACACAGCAAGCACAAAAATACCAAGGCTGATCTGACATTGCAGTGGGTTAAGGTGACTTCACTGTCCCTAGGCCTTCCCTCTAATAACTTACATGTATTTTACATATATATAATAACTTACATATTTTTTCTAAGACCCGAAACCCTGTCAAGCTAAGGAAGAGTCTCCCAAGGCGATAAATTAACCAAAATGCTGGGCTACTAACTCCACCTAAAGATACGTGAGCCTAATACGCCTTTCCTGCTTGTTTTTGCCACTGTGGTTCTTTGCATTTGACAATTACCCCTTGGATGAAGATGGCCCCTGCTTCCGGTCTGAGGCCCCAGGGGTGGCCCTACTCTCAGTTCCAGGGCATGCTGTTGTTACCTTGTGTACAAATTTCTAATGAGATTTTGGCATTGTGCCGCCCTCTCCTAGGGATGGCTCGGGATTCTGCCGGTCGCTCATTTGTATCCGCGACTTTTACAAATTAAAACACAGAAACTTCTAGACAAATGAAAACATGTTTTATTTACAAGAAAAAAGTCTGTACACTGTGTATACATAAAAATATACAAAACCAAAATAGAAAATATCAAAGGTGTTAAAATGTATACAAACACTTTTAAAATGTGACTCCTGGAAAAACCTCAGGCCTTCATTAGTTTGAAGGGTACACATTCCAGTTTAAAAATTATCATACAAAAAAATTCCCAAAGCTGTTAAAAAAGTTCACTGGTTCCCACCGGAAAAATGTCATACGTGTTTTATCTGGAGTAGAACAAGATGTGCGGCATCAGAAATGTTAGGTGTTAGCACTATCAGTGCAGTTAATTTGTGTGAAACCTACCTGGTAAGAAGACTATTTTCCACGAAGCCAATATTCACTTTTGCCCCCAACCTTGTAAAAGCCATGAGCTATATAATAAATAACCTTCTCATCAATGTTCGGCGTCACATTCTGATGAGGCCACAGTGTTCAGGGTTCTACCTGCATAGTGCCTTTTAAATATTTCTGCCATACTTTTTAACATACCCAGGGTGTGTAAAATATCAGTGTGTGGGAAGACCGAATTTTTTTTTAATAGAAGGACATATAACATTTACGTTTTTCTATTAAAACACTGGTGTTTGCATAATTAAAATAAAATTGGTTGTAAAGGTTTTAGGAAAAGTTTGATGAAAAAAGACAATATAAAACCAACATGTGTGTAGATACGTATATATACAATTATATAACTATATCTACATGCACACTTTTGTAACAAAAGTAAGAACTATAGCAATGTCTTTAATTCTTTAAATTCTATCATTCCAAGCTTGTAGAGGAGTATGCTGGATTATTACGTCTTACTAAAAGGCTTCATTTATTTAAGAAAACAAGAATCAGAACTTACATTTTATCCTTGAATTCACAGAGAGATACCTTTCATTTACCAATTGTGTAAATAATGCCCAAGTGACAAGAACATGCAGAATATTTTCACAATGGAAATGTCCAGAGTATAAAAAGAAACAAGTTTGAACGCAGGCACATTTTACCTAAGCAGTTAACTTCTAAATGTAGCTGCCTTCGTCGGCTGTCACAACTGAGAAAGAGTTCTAACCTATCAGAAAGTGGGAAGTCGAATCGGATAATGTGACAGAGTATCAGAATATATTCAGAGACTATTTGGCCTGTCATGGATTTCTCGATAATTCCCTACCTCCCTCTCTGCCTCTTCCCATAGTTGAGCAGAAATGAGACCAGGTCACTCTACCTATCAGCCTTGAACATGCACTGTGTGTTGATCTCTAAGACAGGCTGGAGAGAGAACTTGAATCATGTCACTTGTGCATAAAAAATGCTTCCATCATATGCCATTACTCACGTGAGACTGATCTCACTTAATGCAGCCGAACAGGACCTAGACCTAATTAATTCAGTGGATGTACGTGTTCCTGCCCGGAAGGGTCAGCTAACAACATAAGGTATTAATCTGTTCCACTGGAAGGAACTGGCTCATAAACACGTAACAGAGCAATCCCATGGTAGTTTCAAACTGTTACTTTTATTTCCCAATTTTGAAAATGCTAACGATTATTTCAGCATTGCTTTGTCCAGACACTATGGCTACAATGACAGATTATTACTGGTGAGTTCAGGATTGATTAAATGTCTGGCTCAGAGACCTAGGGCAGGAGACACTGGAAGTGTTGTGGCTGACGCAGGGCTCCTGGAGTTCTACATACAGGCAGACAAGGAAAGACCCAATAATTGGAAGATGTGCAAAAGTCCCTCACTTTTAATACATTTTATATTCATTTTAATACATGCCCTTGATGTTGCATGGTGCATATATGCAACTTTTAATTGACCACCTCTTGGCCTATGCACAAAGTTCCCGATAAAAGCAGTCTTGTTAAGGACTTGGGCTGGAGGGAAGGTCAGGTACGCAGGGCTGGCACTGGTATTCCCTGGGGACAGTGAGCTTTCAACACCTATTAAACCCCATCCTCATACCTGGTAGAGGAACTGGGGAAACTAGTCAGGGAAAATCTAGATAAAGTTGCCTTGTCATTCTTGGTCAACATTTGTTGCTTTGTGATAACAACCACCACCACCAAAGATCTCCTGAAATTATCTTCAATTGAAGATAATGGTTTCAGGTTGCACCTTAAGGATTTTATCAGTGTCCCTTCCAGAAGTGGATGGAGCATTTTAGAAGGGACAGAGCCTGGGAGAAATGTAATAGGACAGCATTTATTGTTAACTACTCCACAGAAGAGCTGTGTGTTTATTGCAGTTCAGTAAATGTAGCCTAGAAGGACTTAATCAATGTCTGGCAAAATACTACCACTTAGGACCAATTTAGCTAATACCAGATGCAGTCATCATGTTAACTGTAACTGCCTGATATTTTTGAGAGGCTAAACAATTTAAACTTTCAAACAGAAGAATGCCCAGCCATGCTATATTAATATGTGTACCACATTTTCTGAATGTTTAACAGACCCTGATTCCCAAGAGTCTTTAAGGCCATAATAAATTCAAAAATTTTAATTAAATTTCCTTTATGCTCTTCAGTCTTTCTTGTAACCTCAGTGAGACTGAAAGGACTTTTTAAAGTACACACGTTACAACAAAATGCTATTTAAAAATCTTTGAAGTGTTTTCTGGGGCTTCTGAACTTGAATATTTATATTGACCCCGATAAATTTTCCTTTAGCCAAGCTCTTATGTCACTGAAGGGGGTTGTCCTGGATAAAAAGAAGGTCAGAAGGAAATCCACCAGGAAGGCTATCAAAGGAACTTCAATGTCATGGGCATTTGAAGGCAGAGCCTGGAAGGTCCAGGGAGAACCAAGGCCACAGGAGGACTGCTCACTCACCGTGATCAGAGTTACCTCACCAGCATCCAGTCACTGAACTCCTTACTCCACATGGGGACAAAACTAAGGTCTTTCAGGAAACCAGAGAGAAAAGTGGCTTGACCATGTCTGCTCACACATAAGCTAATGTGTAGGATAAAATTATGAATCTATTTTCATAGTTCAAGAAAGAAAGTTCTAAAAATAGGCTTTTAGTGGATACCGTCATGATTAAAACTTTTCAGTTATTCCTACACTTCACTATCATAATAAGCCATAGGAGATGTCTATTACCTAACCTGATTTCTGGGGAGTTAGCCTAACCAAACAGAAGCTGTCAATTTCTATAAACCATTCTTGCTCAAGAAAGTAGTTTTGAAAGCACTCAGGAAAAAACCAATCCTGGAACAAAAAAGAAAAAAGAAAAAAAAAACTTTCCCACAAAACTCTCTTGACATCTACACGCTTGCAAGGGAGAACAGATTTTTAATGAAAAGAAGTCTTATGTGTACTGCTGAAAAATGTTTCGGTTATATAGAGAGATAGTATGTTTAATTAAGGTATTCCAAAATGTTTCTGTTTCACTACATTCATAGCAAAAAAACCTGTTTTTCAATGTATCAGTGACAAAAGCTGAGATTAAAACCAAAAGAAAACAGAACCGAATACAGTTAATGCACTGGGGTGACACCTTCCTTCCCTCTATGAGCTGTTGCCTCTCAAGCATGTAGGTATTTTCCTTCTTGTTAAAGAGCAACCTTTTCACACAATTTTACTTAATTATGTGGCTTGTGTGTTGCTGACATAAAATATATCTGTGAAAACAGGGGCAGGGTTCCTCACTGTCTGTCTGTAGGGAGAATTTAGTGAAAATCCAGAACATCACTGCTAGGTTTCCAGTAGCTGATATTGACCTGAAAGAAATCCCCATGAAAGAGACAGGTGTGCATCCCCAGAAGCACAGAGTGAAGGCTCCGAAATTCTTCTAGATTGGAAGGAGCCCTTCCTCACGGAAAAGGGGGTCACAAGTGTCTTGAGTGTAACAGCGTAAGGGCTGTGAGAACTGGCAGCCGAGGAGGTACAGTGCGCAAAAGCTGGAGCTGGGAACATCCTGGTCCCGGGCCACCCTGCAGCCAGCCCAGTGATTCTGTGTCTACTTGCCAGAGTAAGAAAATACTGCAGGAAAACAAAGTGTCTCCTTTGCAGTGCTATTCCAGGAGTGGCTTTTTCTTGGACTGCTTGAGATGGATGCTTTATGGTTTTAGAAACAAAGCAAAAATTCAGTGGGCAATGGGAAATGGAACTGGGGAATATGCAACGGTTGGGGAACATGTACATCTCTCAACATATACTGGGGATTCTGCTGTTAAACACATCTGAGTGATAATTCAGATGGTTGTCATAAACTCTAGGGTATTTAATAACGAATGAATGTATAAGGGACACATTAGGTGCTATAGATACCGTACCTTGACAAGGGTGTATAAACCATTTCATAGTATCAGGTATATCATGGAAAGAAATTTGTAGCTGAAACCAACCCTGATAAGGGGTGCCCACGGCATAAGAAAAGGCTAACATTTCTGGAGGTATAGTACCCATTCGTCACACATTTGCTTTTTCTTTCTTTTCTTTTTTTTTTTTTTTGCATCTTTCTTGAGCTTTTTCCTTTTAAACTCCATTTCTGTATTCAAAGTAGTAATAAATACTCAATGGCTTAGAAAAAGAGGAATTCTCGTGGCCACCACTAAATTACAGTCTAAAGACTGAAGACTACATTGCCTAAAATATATCTTCAAGTATTCTTCTGGGACTCAGAGTACGACAGTAGTACCTTATTGCACATGGGCTCTCAAGAGCCCCTCTTCAAGAGTGCGGACCGACGCGCCTGGGCGCAGGGCAGCGCACCGCCCGGAGCCCCGGCAGGACCACCTTCCCCTTGCGGTGCAGGTCCCCCTGGGCGCCCGTGTTCAGCCGCTGCACCAGCAGCTTCTCGTAGAGCAGCGGGTGGTACGCGCCGAGCGTGCAGGCCGCGTCGTAGTACAGCTCGTGGTAGTGGCACAGCTCCGTCTGCCGGATGGACGGGATGTATTCATACACGTGCACTTCGCTGCACATGGACATCATGATGAGGATTCCTGCCGCAGAAAGAAAGTTAGAAGCCCATGAACAACTCCCAGCAGGAGCGAGAATGTTCTGGAGTGTGGTGGACGGAATGACTGTAGCAACAGGCACTTGCCCTGGGCTCGTTTTCCTGTTACTTTTACCGTGGCAGTGTCAGAACCTCCAGCAAGTGGCCTGTTTGTGGCTCAGGGGCTGTGGGGGCCTGAGATGTGGTACTGTTATACATTCATAGGATTCATAGGATTATTGTGGGAGGCACAGTTACTGTACTTAACAAGACATAATCTAGTGAGTGAGGTTTACATTCTCCAAGTTCACGTGTTGCAGTCCACAGACAGGTTCTGTTCTCATTTGCAAGAGTGGGGCTCTTACATTCCAAACAAACACATGTTTTAAAAAAAAACAAGGGCTATAAAATAGCTTCTTGATTATAAAATATATGAATGGAAAGAGATGGAATTGGGAAAGAGAGTTTAAGATTCATAATATCAAAATTATCTCCCTATGTTGCAAATAGAGTGCTATCAAACCTCATCCTAGGCTAGGGGGCTTTCTTTTCCCAGCACTACCACCACCTTTGTTCACATCCTTTAAACTTCAAGCAAATATATATGCTTATGCCTTTTAGGAAAGAGGTATCCTTTATGAAAAAAAGATGGTGGTAACAGTTAGCTCCTGTTAGAGGCAATATCTATCTGCAGAGGACAGTTATATTTCTAATTAATCAACCATGAAAACCCTTACAGCCAGAGAAATTCACGCATAAGGGCCACTGGGAGAGAAGAGAGCAGGGGCCAAATGTTGTCTGGGGGTTCAGAGGAGTTGCTCAGGGAGGTGAGGCCTGCACCTATGGGGCAGCCTGGTAGACAAGGGGAGACAGGGAAGCAGGAGAAAGGGATGCTGGTCCAGAGGTGACAATGGCATCCTGTTTAGAAGCCGGTAAAGGTATGACTTGAGAGCCATGACGTAGTAGTGTGGCTGAGAGTAAAAGATATTCCTAACAGAGAGAAGGAGGTGCTTCTGTTCAAAGTCTCAAAAGCAAAACTGTTCTCAAGAGCTATGTCAAAACTTCAAGCTACTGGTCTGTTCCTCCCCTTTTCCTCCCACAACCCACTTCTTCTTCTTCCTCTTCCATGGCTGACTTGCTGCCGGGTTGTGACCCCTTCCTCGGGAAGGCCGAAGGTGACAGCGATTCAGGTGGAGCTAAGGGCAAGAACCTTCCTCCTGAAGTCACCGAGGAGAGCGGGTATCAGTACCTGAAGATACAGCACAGGCGATAATTGAGTCTCCCTCCTTCTGATAATTACTGCTCTAGGAACATTTTGTCCCCTCCTCATAAAATCATCTGTAAGGAACTCACATTGCAAATGAGAAAGCCATGTGCCCAGGGCGAACTAAATCCCCCAACTTTTTTCTGGTTACCTTACACCTGCAACAAACGATGTGTATGTTCTTCATCAGGGAGTGTCACAGGACCTGTGTCTGTGGTGTTGAGAATGGCTTCAGTGTTTTCATTTTTCAAAAATATGTATTTTTTTAATGTTTACTTTTGAGAGAGAGAGAGAGAGAGAGAGAGAGAGAGAGAGAGAGAGAGAGACAGGATCCGAAGTGGGCTCTACACTGAGAGCACAGAGCCAGATGTGGGGCTCAAACTCACGAACCACAAGACCGTGACCTGAGCAGAAGTTAGATGCTTAACTGACTGACCACCCAGGTGCTCCAGCTTCAGTGTTTTAATCAGGAGCTATGGAACAAGTTCTTGAACCCCAACACCTGGAAGCTGGCTGCTCTCCCTCCCCTGGGCATGATACGTGGCTATGCCAGCTTTGCACAAGGAACTGCATTGAAGGGTCCTGGCATCCCTCGCATACCTAGATGCCTTTCATTAATACAATTATGACAACTACTTTCCTGCAGATGGCAGTGAAGAGCCTTTGAGGGTGTCTTGCACAAAGGCATCTCAAAAACTAGCAATGGAACTGGACCAGTCTCCGTTTACCTGGGTTGTGTTGTCAGCCAGTAAAAGAAACTCCTCCCTGAGGGCTGTAGTCAAATGTGTACGAGTTGCCACTTTTGCAACTCTGGTCATTAGAGTATTAGAGTGGATAGCTTTCAGAAGTTAATCTCATAGTTAAATGTCTTAGCCACGTTATTGGCTCCTCTCCTAAAGCAGTTCTCAAACTTCAGCATGAAAAAGAATGACCAGGGCAGCATGCTAAATGTCAGTTCCTGAGACTTGTTCCCATTTCCAGAGATCTGGGTGCCACTAGTGTATGTTGGGATCCAGGAAACTGCATTTTTAAAAAAATTTCCTCATGGCACAAAAACAGACACTCAGATCAATGGAACAGAATAGCGAACCCAGAAATGGACCCACAAACTTATGGCCAACTAATCTTTGACAAAGCAGGAAAGAATATCCAATGGAATAAAGACAGTCTCTTCAGCAAGTGGTGCTGGGAAAACTGGACAGCGACATGCAGAAGAATGAACCTGGACCATTTTCTTACACCATACACAAAAATAAACTCAAAATGGATGAAAGACCTAAACATAAGACAGAAAGTCATCAAATTCCTGAGGAGAAAGCAGACAAAAATCTCCTTGATCTTGGCTGCAGCAGCTTCTTACTCAACATGTCTCTGGAGGCAAAGGAAACAAAAGCAAAAATGAACTACTGGGACCTCATCAAAATAAAAAGCTTCTGCACAGTGAAGGAAACAATCAGCAAAACTAAAAGGCAGCCGACAGAATGGGAGAAGATATTTGCAAATGACATATCAGATAAAGGGTTAGTATCCAAAATCTATAAAGAACTTATCAAACTCAACACCCAAAAAACAAATCATCCAGTGAAGAAATGGGCAAAAGACATGAATAGACACTTCTCCAAAGAAGACATCCAGACGGCCAACTGACACATGAAAGAATGCTCAACAGCACTCAACATCAGGGAAATACAAATCAAAACCACAATGAGATACCACCTTACACCTGTCAGAATGGCTAACATTAACAACTCAGGCAACAACAGGTGTTGGCGAGGATGCGGAGAAAGAGGATCTCTTTTGCATTGTTGGTAGCTATACACACACACACACACACACACACACACACACACACACAATGGAGTATACTCAGCAATCAAAAAGAATGAAATCTTGCCATTTGCAATTATGTGGATGGAACTGGAGGGTATTATGCTAAGCAAAATTAGTCAGAGGAAGACAAATATCATATGACTTTACTCATATGAGGACTTTAAGAGGCAAAACAGATGAACATAAGGGAAGGGAAAGAAAAATAATATAAAAACAGGGAGGGGGACAAAACATAAAAGACTCTTAAGTATGGAGAACAAATAGAGGGGTTGTGGGAGGGGGGAATGGGCTAAATGGGTAAGGGGCATTAAGGAATCTACTCCTGAAACCACTGTTGCACTATATGCTAACTAATTTGGATGTAAATTAAAATAAAATTAAATTAAAAAAATTTCTTTAAAGTTCATTTATTTTTGAGAGCGGGGGGGAACACGTGGAGGGGCAGAGAGAGGGAGACAGAGGATCTGAAGCAGGCTCTTCACTGACAGTAGAGAGTCTGATGTGGGGCTCAAACTCATGAACTGTAAGATCATGACCTGAGATGAAGTCAGACACTTAACCAACTGAGCCACCCAGGAGCTCCAGGAAACTGAATTTTTAATAAACATTCCTAAACTATGTGTGGCAAAAGGCTGTTAAAAAAAAGTCCAATCTATCACAGATCATTACTTCTACAAAATACAGTACAATGATTTACTAGAAAAATTATCAGATATTTGGATGCCATGCTATGTCAAGTTACTACAGAAGTTTCTAAATACTGTCAATTTCTACGATGATCTACTTGTAGACCAATGACTAATGTTTCTGGACCAATGCCGGTCTGCCTACAATGCATTGATGGCCATTCTTTGAGGATTATGTTGGTCTAACACACATATTCTTTGAAAAGGTCTGCTGTCAGGGATGCCCATCCTGTCTCATTAGTAGCTAGACATTCCACATATTAGATTAAATCTAGAGTTGAGTTTGCTACCCACACCCAAGTAAGAAGATCCTTGGGTGGTTTCTCAAGTACTTCCTATTGTCTTCAGCTCAAAGAGCATCTACTAACATGTTTGAATCAGATTATTTTTTTTCTCTAGGAAGTTTCCCAGAGAAAATTTTTACTCTTGCTGCTAGTTATTACATTTTAAATCATGCATTTGTTAGGTATACAATATAGATTTTGTCAGAAGACTGGGCAAGAAGTTTTGGTTTCCCTGCAAGTAAATAGGTACGTTTTAGCACTTTCATATAAAAATACTTTATATTTAAAAATAACTTCTAGGGGTACCTGGATGGCTCAGTCAGTTAAGTGTTCAGTTTCAGCTCAGGTCATGATCTCATGGTTCATGAGTTTGAGCCCCACATAGGGTTCTCTGTTGTAAGCCCAGAGCCCACTTTGGATCCTCTGTCTCCCTCTCTTTCTGCCCGTCCCACCCCTCTCAAAAATAAACTTAAAAAAAAATTAAAAACAATTAAATGACTTCTAGAGCTTCAGAAATGCAGAAACTTGGTTCTTCATTTTACACAAAATGAAGGTGAGTGGAGGTTAAGAAAGTGTGGGTTCTTGCTTTGAGTTACCTGCACAATTCCTCCTGATCTTTCCTTACCTGATACAGACTTACAGGAGCAATTATCCAGCCCAATGTGTACTCATACGAACTTGTGGCTTTCTAGAACCATGAGCTGAGAGCATCGTAAAACTTAAACAATAGCAGAATCTGCCCTAAGTGTTTAAATGTCAGCCAGCTATAGCACTGACATCACAACTGGTATGGCAATACCTTCAAAAGGAAGGGGAAAAGCAATTTACAATTTGTTGGCTACACGTGAAAGGTGGACAAGATTTATGGCACCAAAGCTGGAGAATATTTTTATTATTTAAAAGTTTTTTTCAGACAGCATGGTCAATTCATTTGGCATATGCATACTCCACTTTTCGATTTATTAGGGCCATGATTACACACAGATGGGAGTTTAGATTCTGACTCTCTCATATAATAAATACTAAAAATCATTACTGTTAAATGTGGTCAAATATACACAATAGTTATGCTAACAGTTGAGTACTTAGCCATAAACAAATTCTAAAGATGAAATTTCTTGTTTTGTAAAAAGGAGCTAGGTAGACATCAATATTTGGAGTTATATAATAGCCCTGGCACAGTTCTCAGTACGCGTGTTAGGGAACAGGGGATGTGGGTGTAGACACTGCAGGGAGGCAGGGCTGGGACGGGGCTAGGAAAGATCAAAGGCTTCACATTCTGCCAGAGGCCTCTTCAGTTAAATCCAACATTTATTAAACTGGGCACAGTGCTAATCATTGGGGATTAAGAGAAAGTTTCTTTAAGAAAAGAAAGTTAAAGAACTAACCTTTAAATATAAAAACAGGTAGCAAGCCCATAACTGGCAATTCTCTGGATGACTTGGAGAAAGAGTCTTACGTGATGCACTGAGAAAGAATGTTTGAGTACTACCACCAGTATTGCCTCTCAAGTGTTGTGACGCTGAGCCCTACTGTTCACAAACAATGTACATACCAACAACACGTGGTTCTCCTCTGAATTACCACCAATAAAGTGCCACATTGAGAGCCCCCAACTCACCCCCTCCCCAGGTTTGCTGATTCACTAGGAGGACCCACAGGACCCAGTATATAGTGCTACTCTGCTATGATGTATTAAAGCAAAAGGATACAAGGTAAAAACAGCAAAAGTAGAAGTTACGTGGGCCAAATTCCAGGAAAAACTAAGGCCAAGTTTCCACTCCCAGTGGAGTCACACAGGGTTTGCTTCATACCCCTAGCAACACATGTGAAATGCTGCCAGTCAGGGAAGCTATTGAGAGAGTTGGTGCTCAAGGTTTTAACTGGGAACTGGTCATGCAGGCAGTCTCTGCCTGGCACATAGCAAAATTCCAGACTCCCAGAATGAAAGCAGGTGTTCAGCATAAACCATAGTGCTTGCGTGAACAGTCTAGGCAAGGTGAATTACTCTTATTAGTTTCGAGGTTGGGAACCTTCCCAAATCAAAGATCCCAGATGCCAGCCAAGGGCCAGCTTTGCAGGCATGCCTTCCTAAATATCAGCAGTCAGGCCTGTCAGGTTAAATCTTTTCTGCAAAGATACCATACATGGATAAATTCACAGTATCATGTTACTTCATAATCAATTCCCCATGCCAGAATTCACATGGCAAATTCACATCTGGTTATGCTAAAAATGTTTTTAGTATTTTTTTCATTTCCTTTCTTAGGACTGCTCAGGATCACCTAAAAATCAAAAAGGATACAAATAATTTAATACTAGGCTATTCAGTAAAGAATTTTTTAAAAATCACTTAAACTTTTATGTTAAGTATTTTGTTTATGGACTACCAAAAAGTAACTGCTTTCATCACTAATAAAATTTTACTGCTTTCACCCAGCATTCAAAGAAGAATCAATACCAATCCTTCTCAAACTCTTCAAAAAACACAGAGGAGATGGGAACATTTCCAAATTCATTTTATGAGGCCAGCATTACACAGATACCAAAAACAGAAAAGGACACCACAAAAAAAGAAAATTACCAGCCAATATCCCTGATGAGCACAGATGCAAACATACTCAACAAAATATCAACAAACCAAATTCAGCAACACATTAAAAGGATCATACACCACAATCAAGTGGGATCTGTTCCAGGGATGTAAGGATGGTCCAGCTTCTGTAAATCAATCAATGTGATAGACCCACATTAACAAAATGAAGGAGAAAAATCATATGATCATATCAGTAGATGCAGAAAAGCATTTGACAAAACTCAACACTCATTTATGATAAAAGTTCTCGACAAAGTGGGTTTAGAGGAACTGTACCCCAACATAATAAAGGCCATACCTGAACAGCCCTCAGCTAACATCATACCCAATGATGAAAAGCTGAAAGTTTTCCCTCTCAGATCAAGAACAAGACAAGGATATCCACTTGTGCCACTTTATCCAACATAGTATTGAAATTCCTAGCCAGAACAATTAGGCAAGACAAAGAAAAAAAAAGCATTCAAAGTTAGAAGGATAGAAGGAGAGAAAAGGAAGAAGTAAAACTGTCACTCTACAGATGACATGACACTATATATAGAAAACTCTGAAAACTAGCCCAAAAGCTGTTAGAACTAATAAATGGATTCAGCAAAGCTGAAGGATAGAAAATCAATGTACAAAAATCTGTTTTGCTTTTCTACACTAATAACAGACTATCAGAAAGAAAAATTAAGGTAACAATCCCATTTACAATTGCACTATAAAGAATAAAATATCTAGGAATAAACTTAACTAAGGAGGTGAAAGATCTGCACACTGAAAACTGTAGGATACTGATGAAAGAAACTGAAGAAAACACAAAAAAATGGAAAGATATTCCATGCTCATGGACTGGAAGAATTAATATTGTTAAAATATCCATATTATCCACAGCAATCTACAAATTCATTGCAGTCCCTATCAGAATCCCAATGGCATTTTTCCCCTACAGAAATAGAACAAACAATTTTAAAATCTGTATGGAACCACAAAAAAACCCCAAATAGTCAAAGCAATCTTGAAAAAGAACAAAGCTGAAGGCATTACCATCCCTGATTTCAAACTATGTTACAAAGGTACAGTAATCAGGACAGTATGGTACTGGCATAAAAACAGACACATAGCTCAATGGAACAGAATACAGAGCCCAGAAATAAACCCACACACATATATGGTCAATTAATTTCCAACAAAAGAGCCAAGAGCGTACAATGGGGAAAGGACAGTCTCTTCAATAAATGGCACTGGGAAAACTGGACAGCAACACACAAAAAATGAAATCGGACTGCTATCTTATACCATACACAAAAAATAACTCATAATAGATATAATACTTGAACTGTAACCATGAAACTCCTAGAAGAACACATAGATATTAAGCTCCTAAACATGGATCTTGGCAATGAGTTTTTGGATTTGCCACAAACACAAAGGCAAAAAGAAAAACAAAAAGAAAAAAAAAAAAAGAAACAAGTAGGACTACGTCAAACTAAAAACTTCAAAGCAAAGGAAACCATCAACAAAATGAAAAGATAGCCTACTGAATAGAAAATATTTGCAAATCATATATCTGAAAAAGGGTGAATATCCAAAACATATAAAGAACACAGGCAAAAAAAAAACAACCCCAAAACAAAACAACAACAACAAAAAACCCAACAATCCATTTAAAAAATGGGTGGAAGACTGAATGGATAGATTACCAAAGAAAACATAAAGATGACCAACAGGTAAATGAAAAGATGCACAAAATCACTAATTATCAGGGAAATGGAAATCAAAACCACAAGGAGATATTACATCACACCTCTCAGAATGGCTATCATGAAAACAATAAGAAATAACAAGTTTTGGCAAGGATGTGGAGGAAAAGAAACCCTAGTGCAGTGTTGGCGGTATTGTAAATTGGTACAGCCACTGTGGAAAACAGTAAGGAGGTTCCTCAGAAAATTAAAAATAGAAATTACCGTATCACTCAGTAATACCACTTCTCAGTATTTATCCAAAGAAAACAAAGCCACCTGGAAAGATATCTGCACCCTTATGTTACTGAAGCACAATGTTCACAATAGCTAAGATACAGAAACAACCTGAGTCCATTGCTGGACTCTGTTTCTCCTAACAAAGAATTCTTGAAGGCATTGATAAGTGAAGTAAGTTAGAAGGTGTTATGCTAAGTGAAGTAAGTTAGACAGAGAAAGACAAATGCCTTATGATATCATTTATATGTGGGATAAAAAAAAGCCCAAGGAACAAAAAAATACCCTTACAGATACAGAAAGCAGATTGGTGGCTGCCAGTGGTGAGGGGTGGGCAAAACAGGTGAAGGGGGTCAAAAGGTACAAACTTCCAGCTATAAAATAAGTATGTCATGGGATATAACATATGGCATTGAGACTATAGTTAACAACACTGTATTGCATATTGGAAAGTTGCTAAGAGAGTCCATCTTAAAAGTTCTCATCACAAGAAAGAAAACTCTGTAAACCACATATGGTGACAGATGTTAATTAAACTTATTGTGGTGATCATTTGGCAACAGACACAAATATCAAATCATCATGCTGTACATCTGAAACTAATATAATATTGTACATCAATTAAGCCTCAATGAAAATTTCCTGCTCCTGACACGAAGCCAGACTTTTAGATAGGCAGATCAATATTTAGACACATTTTAATGTATTTTCCTAAGCCAATCAGATGGGCACGTGGCCAGCTTTTTAAAATCTGTAAATATAATTCAATTAACATTCAGTTTCTTTGGCCAGTTTTTACAAACGAGTCCATACTAGGGATTCATTTAAAGGGGAAAAAAAAAGTGCACATTTTTCTGGGCAATCATGACTCAAGAAGCATTCATTTGCCAAATTACATGTCTTTAAGTACTGTATAATGCAATGTAATTATCAAACCAATTAAAAAGCATTTCAACTGGTCTTAATAAAATGTCACATTATCTGACTCAGCATACTAACAGTAGATACACTTATTTATTTGCTCCAAAGCCAGGATACAAAGCAAAGTACAACCCATGTTCAGAGTACCACAAATTCTAAATCAGTGAGGCTTCCTCTGTAAAATTCTACTTTGCGTGTCTAGCTGTAGTTGATGTGTTTTCAGATCAGGTATAGTGTATTCATGTATTTTAATTGTGATTAAAATTATCTTGCTTTCACCTGAAGTATTCAAAGTAACGTCCAAAATTGTTCAGAATGACAGAATTTTCTCCTTGATGAATGGATCCTTTTAACACATGGCAAAATAAACTATGGATATAAACAACACAATGCAAGTGACAGAAAAAAACGCTGGCTTACATCAATTCCAGTTAACACTTGAACGTAATTCATATGTGAGGTAAATTAGGAATTTCTGAGCATGACCAACACCACACTGCAAACCAGATTTCTGAATACATGGTCCGAGTGCAAGAAAATCTAAGTGTATGGAATAGGCCAGTCTCATAGGAATCTAGCACCCCTGTCTGGTTTCCCCATAAATTCATCATAAAATAGAAAATTATGAAAATTATACTTAATATTATTTAAAAAAAATTAATGTTTATTTACTCTTGAGAGGGGGGAGGGGGCACGCAAGCAGGGAAGGTGCAGAGAGAGAGGATGACACAGAATCCGAAGCAGGTTCCAGCCTCTGAGCTATCAACACAGGGCCCAACATGGGGCTTGAACTCACAAACCATGAGATTATGATCTGAGCTGAAGTTGGATGCTTAACCGACTGAGCCATCCAGGTGCCCCTATGCTTAAGATTATTTGGGAGCAAAAGTGAGTCTTCAAGTAAGACTTCCAGAAAATATTTGTAATTAAAAGGTGGTTTGGAGATCTGAACTTGATGTAGCAAAATAATAGTTTAAGAAGCATCCACCTCATTAGATAAAATCATATAATGCAAGAATGATACCGGAAAGGCCAATTATTAGCTGATTTGTATTTATTTCATGGTAACACACATTCAGAATTCATTATTTACAGGGAAATGCAAAGGTATTCCTAATCAATATAATTCTGACATGTTTTACATAATCATAAATATGGATGCTAAGTGGCTTCTTATTTTGTGTTAAACATCTGAGTTTGGATGATGTATTGGAAAATTAGAATCCTCCCCCCTCAAAAGCAATACAACATGGAAAAGAAAGTTATGACTTGTTTTTAAGCCTATTATTCTTGTGCATAGTTAAAGTGCCTGAAATTATAGTGTCTGCATTTATGAATTCCAGAAATATTAGTTATAATACAATCAGTACTGGCTACTGCCTCTTAAAAAGTGGCAGGAGGTGTTGCTGGTTTCTACAATAAAAATACCGTCAGTTGCTCAATTCCGGATTAAAGTAGAGAGTCTTATCTCTGTGCTGCTGGTTGGGATGTGTGCTACCAGGCCTGTCTGCCTGCTGGTACTTAGGCTATGCGCCACGGATGGCGAAGCTATTGCCTCCCGGCCTGGCTGGATGCCCTACTGCACGTAGATGACAAACCAATCCAGACATGCTTTATGACCCCAGGTGAGTTCACTGACCTTGTATAAAAATATCGGTCTTTATGAGAACAAAATGGAAGCCGTGAGACTCCAAGTAAATTATTCCTTATCCTCAGTCAGGCTATGGTACAGTCAAAACGACTTCAAAGTACCAAATAACAAGATAAATCTCTAGTATCCAACTAGTGATGAAAGAGAGAAATGCTACTCATATGCGCACAAATCACTCCCCAGTGGGTTCAGGGTAAGGAACCTAATAAAATAAAAAAGTTGCTCCAAAGAAACAAGTCTTTATGGATCATCAAAATTACCTTGATCCACATTACTTTCTTTTAATTTAAAAAATGCATGTGCCATCCAAGAGGTATAGGAATGCCTTTACTGCTTCTCTGGAGAAGGGGATGGTACATGTAATACATTTCCAGTGTATCTACTAGTGTGCCTCTTTCTGGGAACTGTAAGGACAAATATGGTCCGATCAGAAATTCAAAGAAAAAGCATTATGTCAACACTTACCAACAGTCACCTACATGACATGTCATACACAGCCTTTGCCTGGCACTAATACCCTTGGGAATTTATCTTAAGGAAATGGTTTACAAGAAAGAAAAGTTTATGTATGCACATACAGAATAACCTATAGTACTATTCATACAGAGATAGTAATGACGCATCAATAAATTGATGATATCAAATACTTTGAAACAACTTAAATACTCAACAGCTAAAGAAAGGCCTAATTTATGATATTCCTATTTGATGGACTGACATGGCCTCTGTAATATCAAAGGGAACAAGTCTATTTTTTATTATGTTTTTATATTTGCCAATATGGTCTTATTTGACTAAGCATAAAGTTTTAGATGGAAACATCACAATAATAGTAAAGAGCAAATATTGGCTATTGTGCTAAGCATATGATGATTCAAACATTATGGTAGTACTGGTATCTTCAGTTTCCAGTTTAAAGAACTGAGGTTTGGAGGTTTAGAGTAACTTGCTCTCAAAATCATATATCTAGTTGACAGGTAGAACCAAAGTTTGATTCTGGTCTCTGCAAAACCCAAGGTCTTAACCACAGCACATGCATATAGTGTGTTATGGGAGGAAGTGGGCATCCTTCTAGATGTGAGAGAAGCTCTATCAGAGGGGAGAGTCTATAAGGAGACAAGAATCAGAACTTCCAATTCATTTTTTCATGCCTTCACTCATTCAGCAAACATTTACCATGCACCTGTTGTGTGGTGCCATACATTGAGGGAAGCCCCTTCATTACAACCACATTAAGAAAACCCAACCCTAGATGTGGTTGCCATTTGGAAGAGCACAGACTAAAACAATCAGATGGCAGTATGCGAGGTGGTGGTGGGGTTACTGGGTGCTTCAAAAAAAAATGTTTAAAGGGGCGCCTGGGTGGCTTGGTCGGTTAAGCGTCCGACTTCAGCTCGGGTCATGATCTCACGGTCCGTGAGTTCGAGCCCCGCGTCGGGCTCTGTGCTGGCAGCTCAGAGCTTGGAGCCTGTTTCGGATTCTGTGTCTCCCTCTCTCTCTGCCCCTCCCCTGTTCATGCTCTGTCTCTGTCTCAAAAATAAATAAAAACATTAAAAAAAATTAAAAAAAAAGTTTAAATATTTAGTTATAATGCTATTTTCCCCTTTGCAAAGGAGACTCTTCAAAAATGTTACAAGGAGCCCTCAACAAATACAAAAAGATCGAGATCCTATTGTGCATATTTTCAATGCCATGAAACTTGAAATCAACCACAAGAAAACATTTGGAAAGGTAACAAATACTTGGAGACTAAAGAACATCCTACTAAAGAATGAATGGGCTAACCAAGAAGTTGAAGAGGAAATTAAAAAGTTCATGGAAGCCAATGAAAGTGGTAACACCATAACCCAAAACCTCTGGGACATAGGAAAGGCAGTCATAAGAGGAAAGTAAATAGAAATCTAAGCCTTCCTAAAGAAGGAAGAAAGATCTCAGATACACAACCTAACCTTACACCTTAAAGAGCTGGAAAAAGAACAGCAAATAAAATTCCAAACCAGCAGAAGACAAGAAACAATAAAGATTAGAGCTGAAATTAATGCTATCGGAACCAAAACAAAAAACAAAAAACAAAACAAAACAAAACAAAAAAACAGTAGAACAGATCAATGAAACCAGAAGCTGTTTCTTCGAAAGAATTAACAAAATTGATAAACCACTAGCCAGATTGATCAAAAAGAAAAAAAAGGACCCAAATAAAGAAAATCAAGAATGAAAGAGGAGAGACCACAACCAACACAGCAGAAATAAAAACAATAATAAGAGAATATTATGAGCAATTGTATGTCAATAAAATGGGCAATCTGGAAGAAATGGACTAATTCCTAGACACATATACACTACCAAAACTGAAACAAGAAGAAATAGAAGATTTGAACAGACCCATAACCAATAAAGATATCGAATAAGTAATCAAAAATCTCCCCCAAAACAAGAGTCCAGGGCCAGATGGCTTTCCAGAGGAATTGTACCAAACATTTAAGGAAGAGTTACCACCTATTCTCTTGAAGCTGTTCCAAAAAATAGAAATGGAAGGAAAAATTCCAAACCCTTTCTATGAAGCCAGCATTACCTTGATTCCAAAACCAGACAGAGACCCCACTAAAAAGGAGAACTATAGACCAATTTCCCTGATAAACATGGATGCAAAAATCCTCAACAAGATATTAACCAACTGGCTCCAGCAATACATTAAAAAAAATATTCACCATGACCAAGTGGGATTTATACCTGGGATGCAGGGCTGCTTCAATATCCAGAAAACAATCAATGTGATTCATCACATCAATAAAGAAAGGACAAGAACCATATGATCCTCTCAATAGATGCAGAGAAAGCATTTAACAAAATACAGCATCCTTTCTTGATAAAAACCCTCAAGAAAGTCAGGATAAAAGGATCATACCTCAAGATCATAAAAGCCATATATGAAAGACCCAACACTAATATCATCCTCAGTGGGGAAAAACTGAGAGCTTTCCCCCTAAAGTCAGGAATAAGGCAGGGATGTCCACTCTCGCCACTGTTATTCAACATAGTACTGGAAGTCTTAGCCTCTACAATCAGACAAAGAAATAAAAGGCATCCAAATTGGCCAGGAGGAGGTCAAACTTTCACTCTTCGCAGATGACATGATACTCTATATGGAAAACCCAAAAGATTCCACCAAAAAACAGCTAGAACTGATTCATGAATTCAGCAGAGTCACAGGATGTAAAATCAATGCACAGAAATCAGTTGCATTCCTATACACCAACAATGAAGCAACAGAAAGAGAAATCAAGGAATCGATCCCATTTACAATTGCACCAAAATCCATAAAATACCTAGGAATAAATCTAACTAAAGAGGTGAAAAATCTATACGCTGAAAACTATAGAAAGCTTATGAAAGAAATTGAAGAATACACAAAAAATGGAAAAAGATTCCATGCTCCTGGATAGGAAGAACAAATATTGTTAAAATGTCGATACTACCCAAAGCAATCTACATATTCAATGCAATCCCTATCAAAATAACACCAGCATTCTTCACAGAGCTAGAACAAATAATCCTAAAATTTGTATGGAGCCAGAAAAGACCCCGAATAGCCAAAGCAATTTTGAAAAAGAAAACCAAAGCAGGAGGCATCACAATCCCAGACTTCAAGCTATACTACAAAGCTCTGATCATCAAGACTGATCATCAAGACAGTATGGTACTGGCACAAGAACAGACACTCAGATCAATGGAACAGAATAGCGAACCCAGAAATGGACCCACAAACTTATGGCCAACTAATCTTTCACAAAGCAGGAAAGAATATCCAATGGAATAAAGACAGTCTCTTCAGCAAGTGGTGCTGGGAAAACTGGACAGTGACATTCAGAAGAATGAACCTGGACCATTTTCTTACACCATACACAAAAATAAACTCAAAATGGATGAAAGACCTAAACATAAGACAGAAAGTCATCAAATTCCTGAGGAGAAAGCAGGCAAAAATCTCCTTGATCTTGGCTGCAGCAGCTTCTTACTCAACATGTCTCCGGAGGCAAAGGAAACAAAAGCAAAAATGAACTACTGGGACCTCATCAAAATAAAAAGCTTATGCACAGCAAAGGAAACAATCAGCAAAACTAAAAGGCAGCCGACAGAATGGGAGAAGATATTTGCAAATGACATATCAGATAAAGGGTTAGTATCCAAAATCTATAAAGAACTTATCAAACTCAACACCCAAAAAACAAATCATCCAGTGAAGAAATGGGCAAAAGACATGAATAGACACTTCTCCAAAGAAGACATCCAGACGGCCAACTGACACATGAAAGAATGCTCAACAGCACTCAACATCAGGGAAATACAAATCAAAACCACAATGAGATACCACCTTACACCTGTCAGAATGGCTAACATTAACAACTCAGGCAACAACAGGTGTTGGCGAGGATGTGGAGAAAGAGGATCTCTTTTGCATTGTTGGTGGCAATGCAAGCTGGTGCAGCCACTCTGGAAAACGGTGTGGAGGTTCCTCAAAAAACTAAAAATAGAACTACCCTATGACCCAGCAACTGCACTACTAGGCATTTATCCAAGGGATACAGGTGTGCTGTTTCGAAGGGACACATGCACCCCCATGTTTATAGCAGCACTATCAACAATAGCCAAGGTATGGAAAGAGCCCAAATGTCCATCGATAGATGAATGGATAAAGAAGATGTGGTATATATGTATATATGTATACACACACACACACACACACACATATACACACAATGGAATATTACTTGGCAATCAAAAAGAATGAAATCTTGCCCTTTGCAACTATGTGGATGGAACTGGAGGGTATTACGCTAAGCGAAGTTAATCAGTCAGAAAAAGACAAATATCATATGACTTCACTCATATGAGGACTTTAAGAGACAAAACAGATGAACATAAGGGAAGGGAAGCAAAAATAATATAAAAACAGGGAAGGGGACAAAACATAAGAGATTCTTAAATATGGAGAACAAACAGAGGGTTACCGGAGGGGTTGTGGGAGGGGAGATGGGCTAAATGGGTAAGGGGCATTAAGGAATCTACTCCTGAAACCACCATTGCACTATATGCTAACTAATTTGGATGTAAGTTAAAAAAATAATTAAAAAAAAAAAAGAAACCAAGAAGTTAAAAAAAATAATGAAATAGACATTATTCTTATTCTTGAAAAATCTTATTTTTATTATTTATTATTTGAAGTTAATTTTTAGAAATATTCTCCTGACTTTTTCTGAATGTACTTATTTACTTTATTAATACAACTAGCTATTCTAATAACAATTAAACCATGTTTTAATTATTTAAACTAAAAAAAAAATGTTACAAAGAAAAATCTTATAAAGCAACAGAATCAGTCTCTCCCTTAAGGTTTGGTCAAAGCTTTGGACCAGTATCTATGTTGGGATAAATAATCTCTAAATCTCCTTCGACTTACATATGTTAATAATAATGAGCTCTCTTAAAAAGTCAGGTTTTCATTAATTTTCAGATAATGACCTTGTTAACAACAGTCAGAATATATTCGCACAGTTATATTACAATATTTTGAAAGATAGGGGCACCTGGATGGCTCAGTCGGTTGAGCGTCTGGCTTCGGCTCAGGTCATGACCTCATGGTTTGTGAGTTCTAGCCCCACATCGGGCTCTGTGCTGACAGCTCAGAGCCTGGAGCCTGTTTCGGATTCTGTGTCTCCCTCTCTCTCTGCCCTTCCCCCGCTTGCACTCTGTCTCTCTGTCTCTCTCTCTTAAAAATAAATAAAAAATTAAAAAAAATTTAAAAAATATTTTGAGAGACAATTATCACTAATCAACATACAACTTTGAATTAGGTTTCATGTTTAATTGCAGTGAATATTCATCTCTTTAGGAGTGATTCTTCAAAATATTTTGTTTGGTAGAGTAGTTTGGTAATAACATGGGTTCGATTGTTTTTAAAAAAAGGGGGAAAACATAGTTCAAAAATGTTCATTTAGAAATCTGAGAGGACCACCTTCAGTACACATTATAGATATTAAATCTTTAATAAGTATCTTAGTAATATTAAAGCTTGTAATGAAAGTATAGTTTAATTCACTTGATATTAGTATGCATTTACATTTTGTCAATATTATAAAAATTGTTCACATATGTTCTTTAAGTCAGTTTTATTACAAAGAAAGCAAACTGAAGTTATTAGCTTTGATAAGTCCTTTATGTATGTGAATTAGAAACTTCTGGAATGTTTTGGGGGCGCCTGGGTGGCTCAGTTGGTTAAGCGTCCAACCTTGGCTCAGGTAGTGATGTCATGTTTCATGGGTTCGAGCCCTGATTCAGGCCCTGTGCTGACAGTTCAGACCTGTGTCTCCTTCTCCACCCCTCCCCTGCTCGTGCTCCGTCTCTCAAAAATAAATAAATATAAAAAAAAATTAAAGAGAAACTTCTGGAATGTTTTTCCAGTGAAGAGGCTCTCAGAGTTTGTTTTCTTCAATGGTAGGTCAATGTGTTCCTTAAATCCTACAACTCCCTGCTCTTTCTTTATAATCAGAAAAGGCAGTTCCTATTACTGTAAACAGAACAAGAAGAATTTATTCAGATGCAAGTTAAATATTTGTGCCTGAATCTGATGTTACTAGGACATCTTGCCCAAAAGGAAACTTCTCCATAGGAGCTGATAATACACAGATCCCACAGAACCCAGGAAAAAGTACAGTGCCTATTTGGGTATTGTGATCAGAGTTGACATTGATGCAGCAATATTTCCAACCCTGTTCTAAGGAACATTCAGAATGGTGCAGTGGACAGAAGTTACTTCTAGACCCTTCTTCCCTTCAACATGGTAGTTTTCCCCTTATCTGTAGGTTCAGTTACCCACGGTCACCTGCAGTCAGAAAGCAGATGATTCTCCTTCTGATAGGTCATCAGAAGCTCAGTGGTGGCCAAATGCCACATCCCAATGCCCATGTCATTCACCTTATGTCATCTCATCAAATGGGCATTTTATCACCTCACACCATCAGAAGAAGGGTAAGCACATTGCAATACCAGTTTGAGAGAAAGACTGTATTCATATAACTTTTATCATAATATATTGTTATAACCCAGAAGAACACTCCTATACCTACCACAGCTCCTATCTACCAGGCAAGCCCACATGATTTGTGTGCCATCAAGGAGACTGCTGGTGCAGGACTAGGGGTTGCTAATGAAGGTACAAATGCTTCTGGAATGGGAGATGTTGGCTGAACTATCTGCCTGAATATTACTGAGGGCGGTTTCCTGAAATCAATGAGAGTTGGGACGTTGCTTATTGGTGCCCGAACTTATACCTGACTAATCAGTACATCTGAGAATCTGGGTCCCAAGATGATAAACCAACCAACCAAACGAACAAAAATCTACTTTTAAGAAGGACATTGACAGGTAGCTGTTACGTATATCATTTCACAAGTTTTCAAGGCATGAAAGAAGTCCATCAGTAATGATAAGAGTAAATTTTTTAGCTATGTCTTCAAAGAAACAAAGGAATAATGTATTATTGGTAGCATCCTGTGTTCTCCTGCTGAGCTAAATGCTTATCACCTTGATGGCATGTCTATCAATACAGGACCCACAGACTTGATTTCTGAATTTCCTTCTAACTTCAGGATTCTAAAATGCCAGAAGGATGGTTCTCAAAGTACAGAACAAGGACCACAGCAGAAGCATCACTTAAAAACCTGTTAGAAATGCAAATTCTTGCCCCTTCCACCTTCCCAGAAACTCTAGGGGTGGGCCCACTTGTCTGTGTTTTAGAAAGGTATGGTAGCCAGCCTCCAGCATGGCCCCCAATGATCCCTACCTGGTATCCCCATCTTTGGGTAGTTCCATCCCACAACAATGGGACTGACTTGTGTAACAAATAGAATGTAGCCAAGGGGATAGATAGTTTATGACACCATAAAAAGTACTGAGACCTCCTTCTTGCTCTCTCCCTTGGATTGCCTGCTATAGGGAAGCCGGCTGCCATGTTGTGAGAGCATTCAAGTAGACCTATAGAGAGGTGTGGTAAGGAACTGAGGCCTCCAGTCAACAGCCATCTTGTGAGTGAACCATCCAGAAAACAGATCAGCCAAGCCAAGTCCAGACAGCTCAATGCAATCTCATGAAAGATACCAAGGTGAGCCGGCCAGCCAATCTGCTCCTACAATACTGACCACAGAAACTGTACAAGATAACAAATGCTTATTGTTCTGTCCAGTAGCTAAGTTTTGGGGTAATTTGCCTCACATCATTAGATATCTAATACATAAGCCCTCTCTGGGTGATTCTGACACATGTTAAACTTGAGAACTTCTCAAGTTCTAAGCTAAAACATTCATTCTCCAAATAATTACTTCTTGTACCTCCTATGCGCTAGGCTAAGAGCAGGAACACAATGGGAAAAGCACACACTTCCCAGACCTTGATGCATCCTGCTCTCTTCCTTCATTGCCCAGTTTGTAATTTTATTTTATTTAGGGAAGGCACACCTATGTAATGTCTGTCACTTGGTGCACCATGAGTTCTTTGCCTGGTTTCCTCACCACTGGGCTGAGCCTGGGCTCAGCATCATGCTTGGCACATAGAGGGGCTTAATTAATACCTACTTATTGGATGACTTTCCCCTTCCATTTTCTCCACCTTCCTCCTGTATGATGAATTCAGGCACCAGGAACAAGTCTCCTAATACCACCAATGACATGACATTTAAAGGGTTCAAGGTGTGTTCCCCTGGGAATCTAACTACCATTTATTTCCATAGAAAGACATGTCTTTTGTGTTCAAAACAGTCAACTTTTAGAGTCCCTCTATTTCACACGTGCAGATTCATAAACACGTATAAGGAAAACGTATGCAGCGGGTTTAGAAACATCAGTAATTAAATGTGACACCATTTTCCTTTCCAGAAGAGCACATCCATAAAGCAAAGGGCCTCATCTTGCTTCACCTGCAATATCTTCCCCACAGGTGGAGCCCTGCGCTAATGAGGAAAACCAGGGCATCTGAATATTGCTCTCCTCTGATAGAAAGCATCCTGCTGACCGCTGTACCTGGGCAGAGCCCAGCGCTGTGCACACAGAAACATCCTGATCTCACCGACCAGGTCTGCAATGGGTTCTTTTTGTCCAGTAATGAACATGAGAGGTTAGTGTCTGGACATGATGAGGTGGTGAGACAAGAAGTCAATAGTTGTTTTTTTTTTTTCTACGTGACCTTAGAACGTATTTGGAGAACACTTCTCAATAACAGAAAATAACTCATTGATTTTTAGAAATTCTTATGGCCGACAGATTGAGATGTGAGCGACATCATTCTGCTAATATTTAGGAACATCAGATAAGTTATAAGACAGACTCTGGCTCTCAGCATATTTCTGAGCAGGATCAAAGAGGAGGCAGACAGATTGCAAAATCAGCAGAGTATTCAGAGGGCGACTGGGGCTCTGCTGGGCACAGCCCACCCAGACTGCATCTCCCGTCCATCCTTAGTGAGAGCTCACTCTTAAATCTGGCCAGGGAAGGCAGGCCATGTCTTCTGTGACATCTGTATCCCCAGTCACAGAGCACAGCCCGCCCACTGGGAACTTAAGGCTTCCTTATCTGCTTGCTCTTTTTTCATTCTTCTGTGATTAGCAAAACTTAACAGCACTGTCCTATGCAACTTTGTGTGATGATGGAGATGTTCTCCTGCACTGTCAAGACAGTGGCCGGCAGTGCACGTGGATACTAAGAACCTGAAATAAGGCAAGTGCAAGAGGAACTGAAGCTTTTCTCTCCTTTAATCCTAATTAATTTAAATTTGCATGGCCACATGTGGCTAATAGTTGTCACTCTGGGCAGGACAGTGGTAGAAAACAGGAACCATTGCCCATCGGCACACCAACTCATCTTTAGAAAGATTTTATGAGTCTCATTTCTCATATGAGCATATTTAAGGCTCACGGGGGTAAGTGACATGCCCATGATCAAAAAGCTGGTAAAGGGCAGAGAAGAATTTACACTTAACCTGCCAGACCCAGCCTCCACTCCTGCAATGACGTCAAACTGCATTCCTCCATATTCGTGTAAAAGCAGCCTCTAAGGCAAGTATCAGCCTCTGAAAACTCCAAATTCTCAGTAAATAGCTATGAAAGGAAGCTGGCCATGTGTGGCAGGATTCCTTCCAACAAAAACACATGGGAAAATATTTCTCTCCAGCTATGACTATGTGAGTCTTTCAACTGCACATTGCTGTAAGTATATCTGACAGCCCCCACTGTGCTCTAAAACTTCTGCTCCAAGCAAGTAGAAGCCCCATGAATTCGTGAGAAGGCAACAATATGAAAATGATTTTATTAAACTTCTGCCACATCCCGTTACGCTGTCTAAGCATTATGCTCTCCTACTTACCCTTTGCTGACAAACTGGATTATACTTTCTTTCCTAAAGCAACAGGATCCCACGAAACTGTGCAAAAGATAAAGACACTACGATTTCAAAAAACTGATTTGGACACAGAGTGTCAAAGGTATGACTTTAAAAGGGGGTTAGCTATACTTAAGGCAGCTAATCTACAGAGTCATATCGTAAATTCTGTCTTGAACTCTAGGTAAAATAGTTCACATTATTGCAATACCAGAAACTCACTCCAAAATCCACAGGCCTCCATTCAGATACTTGTGTGTCCCGTATCCATAACGAAAACAGTGCTATCTCTCCTTTATTCAGAGGGACCCAATCTGCAGCCCAAATTAAGACGCAGGGTGGCTAATTCCTTGAAATTAGGCGGGGAGAACATCACAGTTTTTTGTGGACACAACTAACATCCTTTGGTTCCACTACAGCTTTCATATTGCCAAGGGGATCGAGGATATTCCTTACTATTACCCTACTCGGGTAAAATCAAAGAGATAATGGGATGATTAGCTGAATCATGGGTAAAGAGGTAGAGTAAAACCACAAATTTTGGAGGATCAAAGCCTGGCTGCAATATATATATATATATAAAATAAGCTAAGTGTGATGATCCTGTTATATGAAAAAAATTCATTTTTTAGATTAGAGCTAGTGGACTCTGGCAGCAAGAACTGTACAAGGTCTTAGAATTAGTCTCAACAAAGCCTGCACTTGCTATCTTGCAGCACATGACACTATCCTACGGTCACAAATTCAGCTCCTCAATCTGGTATCACGTAAACAATGTGAATGGGTGAGTGGCTAGTGGATCACAGATGACCCAGGTGGGGTCTGTGTGTCTTCCCCCTTGAATCCAGTGGGGCCTTGACTACTCTGACCCGCAGAAGAGTGCAAGTGACATTGTGCAGGTCTCTAGGCCTCAACCTTAAGAAACAGGCAGCTTCTATTTCCTGCCTTTTGGCACACTTGCCAGGGGCCATGAGCTGCCATGTAAGAAGCCCGAGTACCCTGAGACCACCATGCAAGAGACCACGTGCAGGCACAAAGTCAATAGTCCTGGCTGAGCCCGCCCTCCCAGCCATCCGCGCCACAGGGGCCAACCACGGGAGTTGTAGCCATCCCATGAAGCAGGTGAATACCATGAAGTGATTCCCACTGAAGCCTGTGGAACAGAAGAATAACCCAGCCAAGCCTGTCCTGACCCACAAAACCGACAGAAAATAAAACAGTTTTTGCTGTACGCCTTGCAATTCTGGGGGCAGTTATCACGTACCAATAGAAAACTGGAAAAAACAGAGTGTTTCTACTATCTTCAGCTTATCTATGCTTCCTCTAAAACCAACTTTTAATTGTTCTGATTAAATAACATAAGTGTACATTTGCTAAATACTAAGCCTAACCCTAACCCTGAGTGCCTGCCTGATCATCCATTTTTATATATACCTACCAATGAAGCCAGAAGATGGTGGGTTGGGCTGAATCTTCTCCTTGGTGTTCTCCTGAATAATGTCCCAAAGCTGCCATATAAATTTAGGATGAAGAATGTAAAATGGCTGATTTGGGTTTCTCTGCCGGTGCTGCACATATGGAGTGAACAGGTTGTAATCTGGTTTCTTGTACCACTAAGAAAAAAGAAAAAATCAACACAATCAAATACAGAGAACCACACTGTGAAAAGGAAACAGGTCAGCACGGGGGTGGGGTTGGAGACTATTTAGAGGCTAAGGGCCGGGGAGAAGGAGGTGAAGTACAGGCACTGCCTCATGGATGAGGGAACCAGAACAAAAAGAGATAGGGTCCCAGCCCTGAGGGACAAGGATTTGTTCTTTAGTGAAATATGGGAGATGAGCTAGGGCAGGGGCCCCAGACTTCTCTGTAAAGGGCCAGGTAGTAAACCCTTGAGGCTTTGTGGGCCAGACAGTCTCTTTTGCAACTAGTCGATGCTTCTATTGTACTGAGAAAGTCACAGAAGATACATCATGAATGAGCATGGCTGTGCTCCAATACAACTTTATTTACAAAATGGGGCCAGATTTGGTCCACGGCTATAATGTGCTGACCCTGGGGCTTCAATCAGTGTATTTCAAAACATATTTTTCATATGTAATACACAGGGACAGAAAGCATATCAGTTATTGCCTAGGTCTGGGGCAGTGCTGGGAAGACCGATAGGTGGGGCACAAGGAACTCTTGGGAGTGCTGAAAATATTCCATTTCTTACCTGCGGTGGTGGATACATGACTATATATATTTGCTAATACTCATCAACATGTATCCTTCCACTGACTGTACATGTTACTGTATGAAAAAATGTACAATAAGGTTGATTTACTTAAAAAAATTTTTTTAGTGTTTATTTTTGAAGGAGAGAGACAGAACGTGAGCGGGAGAGGGGCAGAGAGAGAGGGAGACACAGAATCCGAAACAGGCTCCAGGCTCAGAGCCAGACATGGGGCTCTGAGGGAGGAGGGCACAGAGCCAGACATGGGGCTCGAACTCACAATCTGTGAGATCATGACCTGAGTGAAGTTAGTCGCCCAACCAACTGAGCCACCCAGGCGCCCCTAGGTTTACTTTTAAATGTCTTCAGAACATCTGAGGTGCCACCATGAAAAAATGGGATTTGGAGGTATGTGGGGGAGAGACTTAGTTCATAAGGCTCTGAGGGCCCTGTTATCTCTTCAAACAGACACCTTTGGGAAACAGTAGATACGCACTGAGATCCCAAGTAATATTCCATGGTTGAATGGGTTCTGTGGCTTTAACAATTTTGAGAAGGACTGGGGCCAATCATCTTTTGTAAACTTTGCCCCCAAGCCAAGAGGCAGCAGAAGGGAAACAAGAGGAGTATGGGCCTCAGTTTCTTCACCCCTCCTCCTGCTCCCCAGAACACAGGCCACCCAGAAAGCAGCCCGGTTGCCTGGGTTTCAGCACTGTTGCTGTCCCCTCCATCGGATTGGACAGCTCTGTGCCCTGGGCTTGGATGCTTCCCAAGGAGGAAGAAACAAGGTCCAATAGCTAGAGCTCTCAGTCTGTCCACAGATAGTGAGAAAGCTGTCAGAACTTAAAACCAGAGAACTTCAGACTGGAAAGGAAGCTGAAGAGTTCCAACATGCATTTCGTGCCGGATTCTCAGTAGACGGTACCTGTGAAAATCAGCCAGAGAGCTTTCTCAGAAACTACACACTGGGGCTGTAAGTGGTATGTCAGGAAATGGGGCTCTGACAGATACATTTGAAAAAATACTCTCCAGGTGATTCTGGTTTGCGCTCCTGGTTAAGAACCAGTTAGGATTAAAAGAGAGAGGGAAGCAAACCATAAAAGACTCAAATGCAGAGAACAAACTGAGGGTTGCCAGAGGGGTGATGGTGGGGGGAGGGGCTAAGTGGGTGAGGGGCATTAAGGAGGGCACTTGTTGGGTCTTTTACTCCTGAAATCATTACTACACTATATGTTAACTAACTTGGATTTAAGTACAATTTAAAAAAATTTTTTTAAAAAGAACCAGTTAGGAATCATGCTAGTTAAATGTCCGGCCTTGGTCTCAAGATGAACAGTGACACAACAGCCCCAGAAAGACTCATCTGACCTTGGGCCGCTGTTCTCTTGGGAAGTCCTCTTGGTAAAGCCAAGGCCTGTTCCCTCATTTCCATCATCTTAAGAAGGATGCATTCTTTTGGGTCATGACAGAACAAGTTGAAAGACGCTCAGTGGCACAGCAGACATTATCTTTCATGAGGCTAAAACTATCACCACACTTCTTTCCCAGCCCTCCTTAAAAGACAAGTGCATCGGCTTTTCATCCAAGTTCTCACCAGAAGTAACTAGCTGCTTGTTTAGATAGGCAATGATTTGCCAGAATGCCATGAATGTAACTTGCTTATATTTTGATGGCTAGCAATAATCTTGTTTACACTATATCACATAAGGTAAGAAAGGTTTAGAAGAAAAAGCCAGAGTTGCACACTCAAGAAAAGTCTGTAACAGGTTCCACTTAAAGGGCAGTGAGCTGTTGATTCACAAAGTTTAGATTCTCTTATCAAGCACTTTGAATTTATTTCAGAAGGTCTCGTAACTACGTGGAAGGTGATGTAACCCTATCACAATGGAAAACTCTGAGTTTACTTGGCTCAACTTCCAGTGTAACTAGGAATTTCTGAACATTTAGGGCACTGTGATTTGTTTTTGTTTTTAAATCTTCCAGAGCAAAAGCCCTTTTTTCATTAGATAGGTCACGTTCACCAAGTACGCTACCGGAACTGGGTATCAAAATGGTATGAATGCCCATGTATTTCAGTAGTGCCCATGACTGGTTTCATTCTGTGAAAGCTTAATCCTTAACTTGCTCCCATTATTAATCAGTCAAAGGCACTGTCTGATCAGTAGGGTAAGGGCACCAAAGGGAACACTTACCAGGTTAAGATTTGCAGAGTAAGGAGCAGGGTCCCAGGCCACCAAAATGACGTTTTTATACAATGAACTGTCAATGAAGTGATGATTGGGGTTGGTCAGAATCTGCAAATACATACAGAAATCATTTCAAAGCGAGTGGCTCTTCAAAATTATATTTTTAAAAAGAGGAAAGTTTAAAAAAATGAATCAGAGCAAGAAAAACAAAGTTACTCAGACTTTACTATTTTCCTCTGGGGGAGTGAGAGAGGCAGGCATTGCACGCTAATGAACCTGAAGAAATGTCTGGGGAAACTAGGGTTAAAAATAAAATTTAGGAGGGGTGCGTGGGTGGCTCTGTCAGTTACCCGTCTTGACTTCAGCTCAGGGCATGATCTCATGGTTCATGAGTTCCAGTTCCCAGTCGGGCTCTGTGTTCACAGCCCAAAGCCTGGAGTCTCCCTGGGATTCTGTGTCTCCCTCTGTCTCTCTGCCCCTCCCCCATTCTTGTTCTGTCTCTCTCTCTCTCTCAAATATAAATAAACATTAAAAAAATTTAAAAAACAAAATAAAATAAAATTTACGAGTTCTTACATTTTCATCAGCATTATACCCATAGCCAGTGGTATTGAATCAGCTCCTGAAAGATGCGATGCCTTAGCTAATTTGCCACCCCCGACCTCCTCTCTAATTGCCTTCACAGACAACTGGAGAAGGAGGCACAGATATGAATGACCCACGTTATTAAGGCGCCTTCAGAGTGCCAGCCTCAGGACAAATGGAACAGGGACAGCCAGCAGACTGGTGACAGCCCACATGTGACTTCCTCCCTCTGTGGTCCTAGAGGAGTCCTTCGATCTCACCTGCCAATCGTCTTTTTTAAACTACAGCTTTGGAGGAGAAAAAAAAAATTTGGTTTTCCTCAGTGTTGAGGTGCAACTTTTCACAGTTTTTAAGATGCACTCTCTTTCTTCATACAGATTTCTCAAGTCAGGACATATTTTACAGGTGGCATGTATTTTAATTTGTGGGGATGATTAGCTAAAAAGCTGGAAGTGTTAATAAATGAATGGCGACTCTTACAATCCATGCTGTCTATGAAGCAAGGAAACATGGCGATTGTTTTTTCCCTTGCTGCAGGCTGCCTGGCTCAGGGTCCCAGGCAGAAAGCTAATCTTTTCTTCTGCAAGCAACTTGTCATAAATCATCCATCACCTCATGTTCTTTCTATATAGTTTGAAACTCTAGAAACTGCCATGGTTTTGAGAATAATTTTGCTTTGAATTTGGAAAACATTTGTATGAAGAACACCAAAAAGAGAAATACTTCCATTTTCAACAATTTCATTTTTAAAATTTTCAGATAATGGACTAAAGTTTCCAAGTCACCCTACTGACCCTTGGATTTTGTAGCCTTTGCTTTTTCTCCCCTTCATCCCTTGCCTTTCACACCACCATGATTTTTTTCTAAATTTAACTGTCCTTTGCTCCATCTGTAATATACAACACACTAAGACTATGATTATATATATATACACATACATATGCATATATGGATATCCATACATGTTTCTTTTTTTTTCTTTTTTTTTTAACGTTTTATTTTATTTTTGAGATGGAGAGAGACATAGCATGAATGGGGGAGGGGCAGAGAGAGAGGGAAACACAGAATCGGAAGCAGGCTCCAGGCTCTGAGCCATCAGCCCAGAGCCCAAAGCGGGGCTCGAACTCGCGGACTGCGAGATAGTGACCTGAGCCGAAGTCGGACGCTCAACCGACTGAGCCACCCAGGCGCCCCAATACATGTTTCTATATCTTCTCTGATTTTTCCTTTTAATCTTATTTACTCATTTCTTCCTAGTCATGTCACACATAAATGCCTATTTATCTGCATTTTTTCTCATCAATTCTTTTATGATTACAAGAACCTACAAATAAGCAAGACCATGGTCATGTACAACTGGGTAATTTCTCTTCATTCACCCAGTTAAACTATTTACCTATAAAATGTACATGCATGAAAACACTCCATCTATCTTACCTGGGAATTAATGATGCGCACGGTGGTTTTATTTCCAACATCTTTCTCATAGCCACGTGTAGGTGCCGAGTTAAATCTCAAAACTGCATCATGAGAATCTAAGAACACATGAGTGACAAAGTTACTTTATTTTTTGCTGTAGAATCAACATAATTTAGAAAAAGTTTTAAAGCAAATTTTTTAATACCTGAAGCTAACTGGAAACAACCAATATAGTTAAGATACCCATACATGTCATTTTCAGTGTCTGTAGTGTTTATTTCGAATGAGGTCTTTGCTAGGGGACAAATCAGCATGGGAATATATGAATCCATTACATGTGGTCCAATGTCATCTCAGATATATGTAGATACTTGTTATGTGTTCATATTCTCTAAAGGGGGCATGCTTTATGCGGGCATTCTCTTAGAGATTCCAGTGTATTTCGAAGATGGAATCTATGGGAGCAGACAAAGGCTGCAGACAGAGGCTGCTTGTTTGTGGCCTCTTATTGCTTTAGAGCACGAAGGCTGCTCATGGTGTCACTAAAGAGGCCACTTGTGCCAGGACAAGGACATCTCCCACACAGTGAGAGCCACAGCCTTCAGTGCAACTTTTATACCTTGGGGTACTGGTTTGTGCTTAAAAAGAACACCAGCCCTATAGAACACTGTACGTTAACCATACTGGAATTGAAATTTAAAAGTTGAAAAAGAAAGAAAGAAAGAAAGAAAGAAAGAAAGAAAGAAAGAAAGAAAGAAAGAAGGAAGGAAGGAAGGAAAGAAAGAAAGAAAGAAAGAAAACCAGCTGATTTCTGTGCTTTACAAATTGCTGCTGATTCCCAGAAGGCCCACATGAGAGCAATCGAGAGCATTCTGCATTTCCAGCAATGGTATGACCAACTGCCACAGGACTGGAGGACGGGAGACACCACCAGTGGTACTGGCTGCCGAGGCTCTTTACACTCTTTAAGGGCACACCTTGGTTCACCGAGCCTCGACTACAACATAAATCTGTGTCTCTCTTCATTCAACTTGACAGACTTCCTCAAGTTCTCAGGGGCCCCGGGTGAAAACACACCTCCCACATCCTGGAGGCTGACGAGGACACGAAGAGCTAGAGGTAGGCTAGATGGGAATGGGGACACGTTCCCTTTCCACAAAGCAGTCTAGATGCATGCATATGTCTTGAAATCTCCCAAGCCAGCTACTGTGTTGCCCAGAAACTAGAGTTAATCAGCAATAAGGGAATCGCTACGGGCTATCTTTAGCTTCAAAAATTCTATGCACATTTCAAGCTTACCTTGGAGCAACAACAATGCCTCTGTCTGCGTGAGAGAGAGGTAAGGTTATGTATTTCTGATTCACCAAAGAGCCTGTAGACGTGCCCTATGTTTACCGTGACCATACCCCACACAAGTCCTTAAAGCAGGCCACCTCCTTGAGTGTGCTGCTCCCTCCTGAGCAGTCTTCCTAGGAGAGACTTTCCTACTCCCTAAGTAACAGAGACTGGGCACACATGCCACCATTGAAACAACGTTACCTTAGGGGGCGCCTGGGTGTCTCAGTCAGTTAAGCATCTGACTTCAGCTCAGGTCATGATCTCACGTGGATTTGAACCCTGTGGATTTGAACCCTGTGTCCGGCTCTGTACTGACAGCTCAGAGCCTGGAGCCTGCTTCAGATTCTGTGTCTCCCTTCCTCTCTCTGCCCCTCCCCTGCTCGCACTCTGTCTCTCTCTCAAAAATAAACAAACATTAAAAAGAAAAACAAGCAAAACACAGTTATCTTAGGTGCCTTTCTTGACGGGCCCTGAACTCAGAAGAATTTGTATTCCAGTTTTGAGCACCAAAATTAAACAGAACACAAAGAATGAATAACGGGTACTTGACTACGTAATTGAAAAAATTCTAAAGGGGAGCCTTGGGTGGCTCAGGGGGTTAAGCATCTGACTTCAACTCAGCTCATGATCTCGAGGTTTGTGAGTTCGAGCCACATGCCAAGCTCTCTGCTGTTATCACAGAGCCCACTTCAGATCCTCTGTTCCCCTCTTTCTCTGCCTCTCCCCAGCTCGTTCTCTCTCTCTCAAAAATAAACAAATAAGCATTAAAAAAATTCTACAGTGTTCTTTTAGGGGAAATGGTGTAGGGGGGAGCAAGCTGTGACCACCTGTTTTAGTAAATAAAGCTGGACCACAACACAGACATAGTCATTTGTTTATCTATTGTCTGTAATGGCAGAGGTGAGTTGTGACAGTGACTCCCATGGCTCACAAAAACTAAAATATTTACTACTTGGTTCTTAAAGAAATAAATAAAGAGGTTTGCCAATGTTTACATTCTAGGTGATCCATGCTTTGAATAAATGATGCCTCACAACCTGAACACTTTCTATTTTCTTTACAATATAAGCACTTGTTCATATATATATATATATTTTTGTAATGAGCTGTTTGGTTATTTATTTTTATTGGATAGTATTTTCTCATACAAATTCAAATGCTATTGGAGTCAGAAAAATTTGATTACCCAAAGCAGTGGTTCTCACGTTTTGGTCTTAGAACCCTCTTACACTCTTGAAAATTATTGACAACACAAAGTTCTTTTGTTTATTTGGATTATATCTGTCAATATATGCCTACTTCGGAAGCAAAAGAGAAAATAAAGATGTTTTGGGGCGCCTGGGTGGCTCAGTCGGTTAAGCGTCCCACTTCGGCTCAGGTCACGATCTCGCAGTCCGTGAGTTCAAGCCCCACGTCGGGCTCTGTGCTGACTGCTCAGAACCTGGAGCCTGTTTCAGATTCTGTGTCTCCCTCTCTCTCTGACCCTCCCCTGTTCATTCTCTGTCTCTCTCTGTCTCAAAAATAAATAAATGTTAAAAAAAATTTAAAAAAAAGAAAACTTAAAGATGTTTATTAATTAACTGATTATTATTTTCTTAAAGTAGGCTTCATGCCCAGCATGGAGCCCAAGGTGGGCCTTGAACTGACCACCCTGAGACCAACACCTGAGCTGAGATCCAGAGTCAGATGCTTAACCGACCAAGCCACCCAGGCACCCTTACTTACTCATTTATTTTAAAATAAAATATTTTTATGAAAAATAACCATATTCAAAAAATAGAGGACTTGCACTGGTTTAAATGTCTGCAAATCTCTTTAACGCCTGGCTTTTCAGAAGACAGTTGGTTTCTCTTAACTGCTTCTGCATTCTGTTGCAACATATTGCTTTAGTTGAAGTATATGAACCCTCCGATATATCTTTGAAAATGTAAGGAGTACTTAAAGTCTTTCCACATTACTGAGAATATTCTTCTTTGATACTTCATCAAAACTTGACAAGTGCTAGTTTCTTAAAAAAGCTTTCCTAATGTGGAATGTGAAACCGTATCAATGAACTTGCCATGCTCTGTTACATTAAAATCCATTCAAATAGTTCATCTTGCTCTTAAAATGGATGATTCACCCACGCATGATTTTGCAGCATTGTGCAACGGTCATTTGGAACTACCAATTTAATAAGTTATGCAGATCTTCCAAATATTGATGCACATCATTATAAGGTATCCCCCCAAGTCACAGCAGTTAATATTACCATGCATCTCATCAGTTTTTAAGGCTGGGACACTTCTAAGTTTGAAAGAGTGCCTCATGGGGTTAATGAGGTTGAAACTAGCAGAAAGTTTAAAGCTTGTTTTTCTGAGAACTGTCCCCCCCTAATCAGCTGCTGTGTCTTTTCAGACCCCACTAACAAACTCACTTAGCTATTTCTGCAGAAGCCTGGACTCAAGGTCAACTGATATGGTTCCAGCCTAGGAACAAGCAAAGCCCGGCATTCCTTACTCGAGATTACAAGCCCAAGACCCCCTCCAGTTTATACTGGCTCTCAGAGCAAGCCCATAACCCCTCTCCTCATCTGAAGATAACCTCCTGACATCAGGGGCTGAATTGCCTCCTTCCAGAGTTAAGTCTGCACCTCAAGGGAACATGGGGTATATGTTACAATAAATGTTTGCTCAATGAACATGCTATCTTTCCTTATGAGTAGTTGTTAAGTTTCCTTGCACTTTGCATCAATATGTATGCATTCTCAACCCCTATGATTGTAAAAAACTCATTCCCTCCCCCTTGGAGGAAGCAGATTTGAAGCTTATCCTCCCTTCTTCAGGTTTGGCTGCATAAATGAACCCTTTCCTTGCTGCATACCTGATGTCTCGGTGATTGGCTTTGCTGCTGCACATAGGGCAGACGAACTTGGGTTCAGTTACAAGTTCCTGGTTGAAAGCTGGAATTTTATTACTGGCAAAAAAAAAAAAAAAATACTGTCCGCTATTTTCCTAAAAGGGACAGGCTCACTCAATTCCTCTTTGAGAAAATATCTACCAAATATCCAGTGACTGAATGAAGTATGTCTATCAGTCATTTGTTTCAAGTAAACATGGTGTCGCATGATACAAGTGGCTAGTTCTGCTCACTACTCAGCCACACAAGGGCTTTTCCACTATGTGCTGGTGTGCAGAAGCGTTTTCACGTCATTGCCTTCTTGGTCTTGAAAACGCGTGTACTCAAAGGCTGATATTTAATAAAGCCAACATTTTAAAATGTTTTCCTGCTTCATCAAGGACACCCATAAGTGAAACTGCCACTCTATTCTCCTCCTGCAGAGCTTGGCTGCAGAAATCACAACTAGTAATTGGGCACCACTGCCTTCATTTACACTAAGCAGCAGTTTTACCTACCGCTGCCTCTGCACCACCAGTGCAAATGTCAATGGTTAAAAAGACCCCTGTGTGTTTTCATAAAAAGTTTTCCCCTCATGAGCCCCTGAAGGGGTCTTGGGACCCCAAATGTAAGCGCATCACAACGATGTGAACAGCTGATCTGGGGCAACCCACTCCCAAGGCAGAGTGAGAGCAGGCTCCAGGCAGTGGGGTGACCTTTAGGAACAGACGTAATCAGGGCACTATGAGGGCAAGAAGTGTGAGGCCAGTGCTGCTGAACCTTAGTTCTCCTGCTAAACCATGCTGCCCTTGGACGCAGCCTCTGTCTAAAGGAGAGGTGAATAAGCCAAGGCTTCCAAGCAGTGGGTGCTTTTCAAATTAATTAGGTAGAAATTCCAAATTAACTGTATCACCCTTGAAAATGTCACAGCTTTTAAATGCCAGTATCCTACACTGAGGTGTGTGTTAAGCCTTCAAGTGACCACACAAGGCACAGGGCACAAAAACATAAACTAGCTTAATTCCTTTGGAAGTGGTAGGAGTCTAAAGAGTTAAAAGGCCAATTTTTGTGCAGGAGGCTGCTATGGATGGACTAGGAACCTCCTTAAAGCTGTCAGTGGGATCAGGATGGGAGGGGGGAGCGTTTTGGGGAGGATGAGCTGAGAGCGTGTCTATCACGCAGACATGTTTTGTAAACATATGCCTGGCTGTGCATCTCCTTGATAACGCTCTTGAAAAACTAAGCTGTCCATTCATATTTAGAAAAGAAGGAATGGATCAGACAGCAAGCACATGGGGAATAAAGTAAAGCCTCATTTCTGGAGAAGGCATTTCCAGGGTAGAGCCATTTCGTGTTGACCTTGAGAACAGGGCCAGGCTACATGCATTCACTAAGGAAGATTAAAAAACCCTTCAAGAAGCAGCCAGCCAGGAGGCGTACCAGCACTAAGTCAGTGCCCTGCCTTGGGCACTGGGACCCACATCCCCCTCCTCCCTTCCCGCACTCCTCCAGAAAACAAAATCTGAAACAGCAAGGGAGCAAAAGCCTCCAGTCTATAGGGAATGGCCTGCCAAAAAGATGATTCATCCCTCTCAAGACTCCGCCACCCCTGTGTGCCTCGCCTCTCCCTGGGACTGCTGCAGTGTGACTTCCTTTGTGCCCTCCACTCCAGGCTCTGGAACTCTCTCTGAAATGCAAAGCTGACCCATCACTTCCCTGCTTCAAAGATCGTAATTCCTCTCTGGGCCCCATGGACCCAGGGGTCAGAGCTAGACTTTCTGGAGACCCAGAGTGGGGTTTAATGGAGTCCAGGCTCCACCCACTGTGCCTGTAGGTGCCCCCATAAAACAGGAAGATTCCTTTTCTTGGCTTTGCAACAGTTTACACAAGAGCATTTAGAACAGGACTTTGCAGTAGACACCCTATAAGTGGCACCTTTTATTACAATTATTAAGTGAAATCTAATTTCTGGAGAATGATGTGCAAGCGGCCTGCCTGCCTATCAGTGTAAGTCTCTCCCCACTCCCAGCCCCTCGTGCTCCCTGTAGATCTCATGCCACCCACCTCCCCCATCTCCCCTACCCCTGTGCCCTTCTGTGTGCCCCCCACCCCCCGCCCCGCCAAGCACTTCTCATGCTGTGTCTCACCTACCTCTTACCCTAGACTTCAGCCTGGATTTCCCTCTTTGGGCAGTCCTTGCTAACCTCTCTCTACCCAGTCATCAGCCCTCACGGTGGGTTAGGATTCTGCTGTCATTTCTTCCCCATCAGTAAGCATATCTCTCTGTCCTTCTAACCACAATACTGAAAATGTCTGTTCCAGTTGGTCTTCTCCAATAGACTGCATAGGACTTGAGGTTTATCTCTCAGCCTTATTTATCTTTGCATCGCTAGTGCCTAGCATAGCATCAGGCCTCGGTGGGTTGGGGACTCAATAAATAATCAATTCCTGTTAAATAACTACAGGATCTTCTTTCTCCCCTTATGAGGCATCAGGATCTGCCAAATCCTAAGCTATTACCACCAAGTACCATATGCCCTGCTTCCTACACACAGCCCTCCACACCCTCCCACTTCCCCAGACCCTTCCCAGAATTTGAGTTTCAAGCACACAGACCCTGATTTCCCACATCAGGGCTAGGACTGTTAAGACATTTCTCCTCTGTAGTGTGTTTGCACAGGACTGCTGGGAGCTGATTTCACTACTAAATTATTATTGTTTATATGTATGGCTGAAAAAAAAAATCATCTCTTAGTTCTAGGAAAGAATGTTCCATGTTTCCAAAACAGTTCAGTTTGCTTTGCAATAACACATTCAAAGTGGAGGTGTTTACAACTGCTATACTGTTCTCAAAAACAATTACATGGCATGACTCAAGCCTAACAGAAGAGGGAGAAGCAAGACTGCATTGTCAGCAGAGCAACCAGCAGAGGGAGCTACAGGGTGGCCGATAAGCAAACCTGAGGCGCATGGGGTCTCTCACTCAGAGAGGGGAGATTGATGGAGCATTCTGGGCCAGTACAGCCTGGAGGGGCCTCCTGGCAGGGGTGACATGGAGGTAGGTACTTTCTTAGCTTCTTCCTCAGTCTTTCATGAGACCATGACCTTCTGTAAGTACTTTGATCTTCATTTGGCCAATTACACAAGTAGAAATGTAGGGGCCAAGATGATTTTAGCTAACCAGCATGGCACGCCCCAGCATTCCAAGTTGCCTGAAGGAATCTGCTGAGTGAATCTGTTTTTATCAAGAGAGACATTAACAAATATGTGTTATAAGCACATATACGTTAGGGGAGCAGGAAGGAGACATAGAAGCACCTGGCATGCACAAGTGCTGAGACTAAGAGACACCCTCGCTTATAAAAATGAAACTTTTTGCTTTTACACACGGAACTGTGCTGATTCCACATTCTTAAAATGGTAGTAAAAAATTGGGTTCAAAGGAACCTGGGCAATACAATAAAGAGAATATCTTAAAATTTCTGAGTTGCGTTCTTCAATATCATAATTGGAAGTCTATAGTTCTAATCATGAAGCTTCACCTAAGGGCAGACAATAGAAGTTAAATTTGGATGCTAGCAACTAACAAAGATGTAACTGACATTTCACGTTCCCCAGAAATGTGTAATTCCCAGTGTCTTTCACACTCTCTTCCAAACTCTGAATCAAGCAGAATTTATAAGACTCTGGTCAAGGATATTTTTGCCAGAATAAAGAGCAAGAGAAATCTCCCTGACACGCAAGAGCAATCCATATATGCAGCTACTATGCAGAGGTGTTTAAAATAAAGCAAAACAAAACTGGAAGCAAGTTACTGCCTGCTTTAAAGCATAATACTTAAATTCCTTCTTACATTATTAATAATGGTCCTCGGGAATGAGAAGGAACTTCACCCCAGGGAGCTTTAAACCACTGTTCTTCCATAATCAATTGCAGACTACTCTGCTCTGGCTTTGGCTGCATATGACACATGGACAGTGTTATTATGAGCCTGCTGTAATGTCAGCACTGGGACACTGGGACCCTACACCTCAAGCCCGTGCTCGTGCTTACTTTTTTTAACTTTTTAAAAATTCACATTCAGCTCCATTCCCAAGAATGTCTGATAGGAGGTCTGGGTGGTGGGACCCGATTACAATGGCATCGCCCCATTTCAAGGCAGCTCTGGCATGTCAGCCCCTCCTCAGGAATACAGAACACTGACAGACCCAAGAAACAATGGTTATTCCTTTCTACCAAGTGAGCAAAAGCCCCTTGACTGAAACTTCCAGATTAGCTATGAGCTACAACACTGTCTACTGTGAGAATGTATTAGACACAGTTGTTTTACAACTTGACTTCAGGCCAAGGCTGTGTCCGATTCACATTTTTTTCTTGGCACCTAGTACAGAAGTCTGAACATAGTAAGGACTAAACACATGTTTACTAAATGAATGAATGATTCTATAGACTCAAACTGCTTGTTTGCCCGTGTGGCAATGGAATGAGCATGGGCACAGAGGGAAGGCTAAGGCCTTACAGCTAAGCCTGAAGTTTGCTGAGAAAGAAGGAATTCTGCCTCCAGATGCAAAAGAGAAACCCTGCCTCAACTTCCCACCTGCTGGCCTGCCCTGCAGACTCCAGCCTCCAGACAGCAGTCTCAACTCTTATCCAAACTTCCAGCCTATTCACCTGCCCTACAAATTTCAGACTTGTCAGTCCCCACAACTGCAGGAGCAAGTGCTTAAAAAAATCTCCTCTCTCTCTACATCAATCTGTTTTTCTGGACAAGCCTAATACAGGAACTATGACCCAGATGTGCTCTTGGGCTCCTGACAGGGCTCTGAAGGCAGAGTTCAGAAGGAAAGACGGATACCCAAGGTGTAGTCATGTTATTTACCACCTTGGAGAAGGTCCCTGATGGGTGTCCTGGCCACGACTCAAAGGTTGGACATGCACTAGCTGGCGTGAGGTCAGAGCTCATTGTGCAGACAGGAAGGGCTCTTCTCAGAGCCACAACATCCATTTAGTCCCTGGGCTAACTAAAATCACCACCATGCATACTTCTCTTTGCCGTTGCACCCTCTCTAACTGTCGCTGCCCTGCAGACAGTTCTGCTTTTTTTTCTGGCCCTTGCTCCTCTCCCATGAGCCTACAACTTAGGGGTTCATCAGGTCTCTGCAGGCTAGGCCAGGAGCCTGGCCACGTAGAACACAGTCTCTTTGGGAGAAGAACTCAGAGCGGCTGCCAGGGGCAGGACACAGACCTTCCACTCCCCTGCCAGCCAGGAGAGGGGGAACACCTCTGCTTTCAAATCGTCCCCCAAAAAGACCTCTGCTGCTACCTCCAACAGGTTCGTTCTGCGCCAGTGAGGGAGAAGCACGGGAGACTCTCCCGCTGGCGTCGGAGACATCCAGCGCAGAACCCCCGTTCTGCCCAGCCAGCCAGATGCAAAGAACAAGGCCGAGTGCGCACCGTGGGCGACCGTGCGGGACCCACCTATCTCCTCGCCCAGGGAGGAGTTGAGGATGGCGCCGGCAGACATGACCACGGCGCAGCTCCGCAGGCCGCGCGGGTGCAGCTGGCTCAACGGCACGGCGGGGACCAGCTTCTGCCAACCAAGCGCGGAGAAGGGCGCCTCCTTGCCGTCCAGCGTGCGCACCCGCACCCGGCTCCGCAGCGCACACAGCAGCTCGGCGCGGCTCAGCCCGGCCGCCCGCCGCCCGCGGAAGCGCACGCCGTGCTTGTTGGCGCTCAGGTAGTCCTGCATGGCCTTCTGCAGCCGCGGGTTGAGCATCTTGGACGAGACGTTTCCCTTCCAGAGCCGGTGGAGGAAGGCCCTGGACATGGACGAGTATAGCCTGTCCCCGTCGTCGCCGTCCTCCAGCGCTGGGCTCCCGCCGGGTTTCCGCTGCCGCTTCCTCGACCGCCTTCTCTGAGCCAGGCGAGCCGGTGCAGCCCCCTCCCGCCGGCCTGGGTCCCCGGGGGAGAGGGCCCCCGGCGTGCCCAGAGTGTGGCTGTGCAACCCTGGCTGCCCGGCGGCAAAGAAGTAGTCGTCGTCCTCCGGGTAGAAAGCACTTTGCGATTTTCTCCCGATCTGGGATGAAAAGAACTCTTCGTCATTTTCAAACCCATCCTGCACCTGGGTCCATTGCGGCAGGTCGCCTGCACCAGCGCGGAAGGGGACAGACGGGCGTCCGCCCAGCAGCCGCTTGTTCGCACCCACGCTCTCGGGCAAGGAGGGCTCCTGCATGGCACCCATGATGGCTCTCTGCTTCCCCTGCATGGGCAGGAGCCTCCTGGTCTCCAGGAAGGAGAAGGAGCTGGGCGCAGGCTCAGCTGGGTTGCTGTCGGTGAAGTAAATGAAAATCACTACGAAGAGGAGCCCCCAGGCGAAGATCCCGCAAAGCATTCGTTGTCTCCATTGCTTCAAATGTGGTTTCATGGCAGGTCTCTGGGGTCAGCACCTTGTGTCGGTAGGAGGCCGAATGAACCTGAAAAACAGCCAGGTCTGCAGTTAGCCACCGGAAGACACCTGCTCCGAGGTCCCTGGGGACAATCTGGCTTGAGCAGTGTTTCTGCAGGGGAGGGTTAGAAGGGGCATCAGAAACCAGGATCATTTGGGAAGTTTGACTAAATTTAAGCGTCATATCCCCCCAGCCCCACCCCACTTTCCTCCACTGGATCCGTGCCAGACAAGAGGTCCTGCCTAGAGTCTTGGGAGAGAGGTGGAGGAGTGGCTGTATATATGGAAAACCTCTGGAGGTATAACCACTTCCCCAACCCTGACAGCTACTGAATTGGGGCCCATCCCAAAAGCCTCTCCCTGAAACTGGGTTTACAGAATTCCATTGGAAAAGCAAAGCAGCTGAGTTAAGAAGCAGAGTCCGTCCGCCCTCTCTTCCCTGCTTTATCAGACAACAAAGGCTCCTATATTGTACAGCTGTAGTACTGTGCGCTTTTAATGGGTGACAACCGTGTCAGATTCTTCCTGGTCTCCCCCAGGCCCTGGGGGCTGCCTGAAATATACCAGAAGTCCACTAGGGTCCTGAATAACCAATGCTTCAGCCAGGTCTGCAGTTAGCCACTGTGGGCGAATGTGATGCCAGGGTATCTGTGGACTTCAAAAATACACTCAAATAAGTAGCCTCCGACTTCACCCCCATCATGAGTCTCTCGTGGAACAGGAAGGTAGTATGTTCACATGTCAAACACGAGAGGAAATGAAGGAAAAACTGCCTGATTCTAGATGAGCCTCCAACAGAGAAAGGGTGACGAAGAAGGCAGAGATGAAATGGACAAGATAAAAGGTAAGGGAGAAAGAACCTCTCCTTCACACAGTACTCAAGCCCCTGTTTACTGCTACATTGCTGTGTAGGTACAGTGCCTGGTACTAATAAAACAGTAACAAGAAATGCCCTTAATGTTCGGGAATGTAAGCAAAGCCCCCAAAAGGGAAAAATACAAGGCACGTGTCATAATACTGGAGCTTTCTGGAGCCTACCAATGAGCACAGTGCCCAACACAGGCAGACACTGAATACATATTGGCTGAAAGAATGGCGTGAGCCTGCGTGTGCGTGTTGGGGGTGGGGGTTGTGTGTTTGCGTGACGGGGTTGGAAGAAGTAGGGAAAACTGAACTGGAAAGTGACTCCCATCCAGCTATGGGGGACCCGGAGGGTGTATTTCCATGTGTGAGCCACAGGCTCTGTGAGAAACGGGGAGAAGTGAAGTTCTCTGAGCGAGGGTATCATGCTGGTTGCTTTCAGATTTCTCTATAGCAGGTAGGGGGGACAGGGAGGAGGGGTGTAAGGAGGCAATACAGGGCTCGAGGGGGTCTACCTACCACCACAGTGATGATGACAGGTTGTGGGTATAAGCCACACAGGTTTTGAGGACTTTGTTACCTCAGAGTAGATCACTGGGGACGGTGCTAATAGAAATGTGAAATGAGAAGTGCCCCAAACGCTTCCAACATCATGGCATCCTTTTTTTTTTTTTTTTTTTTTTTAATTTTTTTTTTTTAACGTTTATTTATTTTTGAGACAAAGAGAGACAGAGCATGAACAGGGGAGGGGCAGAGAGAGAGGGAGACACAGAATCTGAAACAGGCTCCAGGCTCCGAGCTGTCAGCACAGAGCCCGACGCGGGGCTCGAACTCACGGACCGTGAGATCATGACCTGAGCCGAAGTCGGATGCTCAACCGACCAAGCCACCCAGGCGCCCCCAACATCATGGCATCCTTAAAAGGAGAGCCCAGCCTCTCAGAGATTATATGAAAAGCAATATTCATTTCAATGGAGGAGTTGTGGCTTTTGAAAACGTGTTTGCTTTACCTTGTATTCACCTAAAGGCAAGGCTGCAGGTTTCATTTACGGTCATAATTCAAACACACGCGTACAGAACATGCTTTCACCAAGCTGGGAACGCTGATGCCAATAAATTAACACAGAAGAAACAATACTAACGGTTAACCTATGTGCCAGACCCTAGGCTTAGCTCTTTCCCCCGGATTAGCTCATCTGGTCTTCCCAGCACCTCATAAGGTAGGAAATACACTTTATAAATGAGGAAACTAAAGCCCGGAGGGGTTAAGTAGCTTGCCCAAAGCCGGGGAGATAGCAAGCAGCAGCGACTGCATACAAAACCCATCTGCGTGACTCCAGGGCTCACACGTTTAACAGTAAGTTCTGACTCCATTTGATCATACAGACTGAAGCTATATCTTCTAAAGAAGGCTATTTAAGCTCTCTCTGGTGAAGGATCGCTTTTTTTCTCCAAACTGTCACAATCTGATGCTCTTATATTTCCACTCCTGCACGTCTTGGCAATGCCCAATTGCCGTAAAAGACTCTAAATGCTTACTGTCAAGTTTTGTACACATCTCATCAGGAGCTGGTAACGGACAGTTTGCAGATGTGCACACGCAGTCTGGGGACCCGCTTTGAGTAGCGTCTACCACATGATCTCTCTAAACTTGTTTTCTCGGGAGCCTGTGCTTCAAGCTGTGCTGCCCAAGCTGAGGATCTAGATGCTATTTCCAGTATTTCAACATTTCTATTAGGAAATCGGAAAATCACCCTTAATGCTGGTTACTCTGCCCTTACCCCAGATGAGCACACTGCAATACCATTCTGACACTAAGCTCTGGAGTTAGCACGGTCCCCGCCAGCTAGGGACTCAGTCCCACAAGACTGCCTCCACCTCGGACACCAGCCTGAAGTGGGAACCCCAGGCCACATGCACTTAGGACCCTTTCTTTGGCTAGCAATCTGGGAGGTTCCCATGGCACCCCCTCAGGTTCCATAATTTGCCAGAATGAACTACGAGAGCCCTGTACTAACGATTACCGAGGTTTTGTAAGGTATACACGTGGCTCGAGGTCTTGCAGGGTGGATCCCTCTCTCTGTGGTGTCAGAGAACATCACTCTCCAGACACCACTATGTTCATGAACCATGAACTTCCACCAAGCCCTGGCATCCAGAGATTTCCCCCTACCGTCTGAACACACAGTTCGTCTTTCTGGTGACCAGCCTCCATCCTGAAGCTCGGCAGGAACCCACCAAGAGTCACCTCATGAACATAACAAAGATATTCCTGCCACTCAGGAAATTGCAAGGCTTTTGGCAGCCCCATGCCAGGAACCCCTGGACAAAGACCAGAGAGATTATTCTGCCACAGCAAGGCTGTAGTTGCTAATTTAAAAGGCAGTCTTTCTGCTTCAGGTAGAAGTCCTCATTACGTGGTTGCCTCTCGTTGAGCAACAGCTCTGGGCACACAGTCGGTGGCTTGCTGAAGAATGGGGAAGTGGAGATGTCTTTGTCCAACATTTGCTTGAGAGACTGTTTTTAAAACAGCAAGTCAGAAGGGGAGGGCTGTGCACAGGATTGCTGTGTGTAAAATGATGAGGAGGAAGCCTTGATCCTTTGGGGAGGGCCTAGAAACCTCTGGCCGTGGGGTTTGGAGCTGAGGGCCCCACCCCCATGCCAGGTGACCCTGAGCTGCTTCAGACCAGCAGAGCTGGGGTATTAGGCATACAGACTTCCTTATTTAGAAAACGCCTCGTTCCCAACCGAAGCAGGCCAAGACATTTTGTTTTTAACTTTGGGGAGCTGACAGACATGGAAGGGAGGCAGAATCATGACAGGAGCTCTCTGGTCAGAAGGCAAGCCTAAAAGGGAAAAGCAGGAGAGAAGGCACTGCCATGGGGCCAGGACCCTGGGGCAGCTCTTGTCTCTGCCCACTTTGTCAGGAAGCAGAAAGGTGGGATTTGTGAAGCCCTCTGGGCACCATGCAAGCACTGGGAAGCCCAATGCAATAATGATGATTTTTCATTAGGTAAGATTTCGTGGCTTCGGATGCACAGTAATAATAGAAAGGAGGGGATCACGGTCTCAACTCATGATTAGGCTGAACTTTTAATAATCCAAAAGCTTCCCCGCAACCTCTGTCGCTGCAAACCTTCTGCTGCCAATTAAGGGAACCTTCTCCAAAATGATTAAATCTCAAGGCAACAGCAAATCCTCCGCCAGCAAAACGCTACACACATCATTTTACGGATCATGGGGCCCAGTCCCCAGCATCTTTATAAAAATCCAGTCAAAGACAGGCGGAGGACATCACCAATGTTCTGTCCATTGCTCATTCTCCTCAAAATGACCATTCAGCCAGAGGAAGAAATGTTCAGCTAAGCGACGGAAAAAGAAAAAAAAATTTTTTTCCTCTAACGTGGTATATTTAAAATATAATAAAGTAGCTTAAACAAAGTAACGTATACTCATTGCTATTTCCCATCATTAGCTGGTGTGATATAAATCACATCGGGGAGATTTAAGAGCTACATCAGGCAAATCATCCGTTCCCAGGTGCCAATGACAAAGTGCTACCTAATCATACGTTCACGTGTGCTTTGTCGGGGGTGATTTTAGTGACTGCGGCAGTTCAGTCCCTGCCAATTTTCCCCTGGGAAGAGAACTGGCAAGATTATAAGCATCGTTTGTGTGGCGTGGCCCTCTCTCCATAGCGAGAGACAGAGACAGTGCAAGTGGGGGAGGGGCACAGAGAGATGGAGAGAGAGAGAGAATCTCAAACAGGCTCTGCACTGTCAGCACAGAGCCCAATGTGGGGCTCAAACCCACAAAGTGGCGAGATCATGATCTGAGCTGAAATCAAGGGTCAGAAGGTTAACCAACTGGGCCACCCAGGTGCCCCCTCTCCAAAGCGATTGTAATAACATTATGACCTACTACCTTAGCCGCGCTAAGGTCTACATGCCAAGTAGACATTCTCTGCCCACTTGAACTACTTTTCTCTCTTCCCACTTTTCTCCCAATTCCTATTGCCTTTCTAGCCAGGCCTCTAGGAAACTTAACAGGGTAACACTAAAGCAATGATCATAGACAAACAAAACAAAATGACCGGCTGCTAGAAATTACTTTGATTATTCCACTTGTTCAGGAATTTCGGTGCCCCTCAGATACTAATTCTCAAAGAAATGAGCCACGTTTCTGCACGGAGGATGTTGAAAATAATACAAAAGAGTGTTAATAATCCTCCTTCAAATTGTTGAGGGAGAAATCACATTTTCCAAAAGGCACAATTCATTACAAGTGGTCAGATGACGTGAGGAAACGCAAGCTGCAGATGAACATTACAGTGCAGCTAAGTGTTAAGAGGGCTAGCTTCCCATTTTGTTTAAGGGTAGAGAGAAGTTAATTCTGGCCTTTGCCACTTCAACGATGTCCCTCTCATAAGCCCTCAGGTTGACAGGCTTGATCACCCGTTTCCTTGAATGGAGAGTATTCTGTAACACACTTTGATGGATGGGTCTCTGTTACAACTGCCATCTGGCCGGGTTTTCTGTTGGTCGGAGAAACACTCGTGTCTTTTTTGTGTGTCGAAGTTGTCTGAAGAATCTTAAATCTAAGTATTTATTTTAACATTGAAATAATAAAGATTTAGGATGTGAGCTATAGTGAGTTACTCATGTATCTTAGTAGCCGTCAGGAGACATTTGCTTTCAAGATTCGTTTTTCCAAAATTAGCTCTTGTCACATACCCAAGAAAACACTCAAGTCTGCAGAAAAGAGGGAGGTACCACCCCCAGCTGGAATCCTTCTCTCTCTTCACAACCCCATTGGCTCCTTTCACAAATAACCCCTTTTCTTTCTTTTCATTTTCTATAAATGTAAGAAAGCCTCCACTGCTACATGCATGACACGGAGGGCCCGCTCTTTCATTCTTTCTCACTCCGGTCTCAGCCCATTCTGAAGCTAATGCCCAGAAGAGCAGAAAGAAGGAGGTCAGCCTGGTCAGTGGGGCCTGGTGGTGGGAGGGCCGGCCCCCTTTCTAATGGTCCCGGCCGAACTGCTGATTCATTGTCCTACAAGGGCAGCCCTGCAGGTGCACTGGGCGCCCTGAGGGTGAGGCAGCTTGGCTCAGGCCAAGTATCCTTGTGACCAGGAGCCGCTGGACTCCACGATAGATGTCGCCATCTCCTGTGGGAGGAAGGACGCAGTTATGCTAGGGCCAGCCGACCCAAATGAGCTCGCTTGGCAAAGGCCTGAGTTTAAAAAACCAGTGCCATGGCTTCTGGTTGATTTAAAATGTGGTATCTTGAGTAATCTCAGAGGGGGACAGTGGGAGCTGCCTGAGGGTGGGACCGTATCAGATTCAGTCTTATATTCCCAGGAAACCAGTGTAGGTGGCCCCATGGAAGGTTCCCGATTAATGTTTTAAATAAATGAAGTGAATGACTGCAATTCATAAAATAAAATAAGCAGGACCGCCCGGAGGCAGACTCCTGGGTGGGACAGGCGGGAGGGGCCCCGCCACTTGCTGTCCTTCCCAGGCCAGCGGGAGTGTGTGGGTGGCTCTCTACACATTTAACCAGTTGTCGTATGGTTGGCTTAAGAACAGCATGTAAGGAACAGAATGTAAGGAACAGCAGTCACAGGAGTGGTCAGGGAGATAGAATGAACGAGCAGCGACGGTATCAGATGCTGCCATGCAGCAGACGCCTACCACGTGCTGGGCCCTGTGCAAAGCCCCTCATCTGTACTGTCTCATTTAAATGCTTCATTCCTGGTGTAATCCTTGTATCAAACTCTACAGTCAACATTGTTATTCTCATTCGGCATATGGAGAAACTGAAGCTCTAAGTGGTCCCCATCATGTACACTGTTCCAAACCCCTTTTTGTACCAACTGTACAATGAAACCAGGGGATGTCGCACCATGCCTGAAAATGTATTGTATTTTTTTTTTTAATTTTTTAATGTGTATTTATTTTTGAGAGAGAGATAGTGTGTGACCACGCGTCAGGGAGGGGCAGAGAAGGAGACACAGAATCTGAAGCAGGATCCAGGCTCTGAGCTGTCAGCACAGAGCCTGACTCGGGACTCGAGCCCACGAGGTGTGAGATTATGACCTGAGCCGAAGTCGGACACTCAACCAACTGAGCCACCCAGGCGCCCCCACCATGCTTGAAATTTTAATGAGATTTTTTTTTTCTCTCTGCCAGAAAGTATTATGCCAAATTTCAGGTTAGCTCCCTACACTGACCAGACCACCTGACATCCTGTCTTCCCTAACACGCTTTTGTCTGCTGGAGAAACTGATCTTCCCAGGTATAGGCCTTGGAATCAACACCTCCCCAGAATCCACCTGCTTGGCCATTACTAGAGACAGCTTAGCCTGGGCATGCCAACCATGTGGATTTCGCCCAGTCAAAACAGGCTGCCAGTTCACTAACATTTCCAGCTACAGGTGGGAAGGTCTAAGATCTCAAGGAATTTGTTATCTAGGTAGGAAGACCACAATTCTGACTGCTTGGGTCTCTGTCCCAGGATAAGTGAATGTAGAGAGGAACGAAATGGACTAAAGATGCGGGGGAGTAGGTTTGGACACTGAAGCACACATTGGTTTGGAAGGGAGTCAGTCACCTCCAGCCAGTGGAACAACTGGGCTAAGTGCACCTGGGATGAGAATTTGCATGGTGCAAAAACAGGTGACCAGGAATGTTGGGCTCCGGCTGAACAAGGGTGGCCAATCTTATTAAGACGATGGTATTCTCTTTCTGAGCAAATAATTTCAGCAATACAAGATTTTTCCTCAAGTGGCAGGGCAGATGGGAAATAGTTTAAAAGGCAAGGACTCCCATATGTGAGCCACTCTGGGCAGCTTTTAGCTTTCAGAACTTTCTGCAATGAGGTGGCAGGTGCTGTTGGGGCAGAGGGAGGTGGAAATGATTCCAGACATCTATTATTGGTTGTGCAGAGACAACACAAGCTGCCTACCGCTAGGGTCTGCTGGCTTCCTGAAACAGCATTCATCTGCTTTGGACACAGTGGCCTGTTTGTTTTACGATAATTAGCATTCAAATATTTACACTTTATACCAATAATATGCCAAGGCTCATGATTGAAGCTGTAAATTAGCTTCAGCACTGATGTTTAGTAGTCAAGAAGATGAAATGTTGCATACCTGCCACTGAGACTTGAAGGTTACACTCTGCTTCCTCTAATGTAACTGGGCTTCTGGGTCAAAGTGTAGGTGGTCAGCAGGTGGCTCTCCCAAGGAGGCCTCTGGACCAGTGGAAGCCACTCTTTCATAGGAAAAGCATGCCTTCCTGTCCCCACAGGGGTCAGAGCATCAATATGGACTGGCAGTGGATGCATGTGTGATGGCAAGAGGGTGCCGGCACCAATCAGGGGCACATCAGGGCCACCATCTCTGGTCTACACAGTGTTGCACAGTGACATTGATGATTCCACACTGAGAAGGAAAGGCAACGTATGATTGACTGGAAAGCCCTTTGGTCAGACAGCCTGTTCAGATCCTTGCCGGCTCTGTTATTTTGGATAAATCCTTTGAGCCTCAGTTTCTTCATCCAGTGTGAGTCATAACACTGCCTCGATCACCACTGCTCTGTGAGATGAATGAGTCAGGCGCTGCGTGTGACTTGACTGGCACAGTGCCTGGCCCAAAGGGAAAGCTACATAAATATGATTTCAGTCCAGGTTTTGAAATCCTGTAAAAGCAAAAAAGTGGTATAACCAGCATGGATTTCACTGTATGAATATTGGTCCCATGCGTAAACACATAAAGGCTCACCAGTAGGCATCCCTCTCTTTCAGTGGCCCCAAAAGGACATGCCCTTGTTGAGATCAGCACAAGCAGGGGACTCCAGCTAATAAGCATGGCCCAGACCCTGCCTAAATAAAGCCCTGTCTCTGGTGTCTCCGTCACAAAAAGCAGAACCCATCAGGGGCTGAATGCCCAAGAAGTATCTTCTTTGGGGCTCACCGTGTTAGCTTATTGTAATTCATGTTACTCAACAAATAGTTATTAAACTTAATGTCAGGCTGAATATGTATCCCAGGAGACTCTGCCTTTGGGGGAATTGAATGAAGTTCTTGGGGAAATTAAGATTTAAAATCTTGAACACCAAGAGTGAAAATTCCAACATGTCTCTTCAGTCCAGACACTGGGGCTCTCACCAGAGCCCAGGAAGAGAGTGTGCTTAGAAGAATTCCCTTTCAGAAAACTTCAAACCAGGGCACTGGTTTTGCCTATCAGGGGAAAAAGAGTGTTTTCTGTGGCAAAAGCCACATCTTAACAAATACGGATCATAAAAAAAAAAGCTAACTGCTTTAGATCCGTCTCCATAGATCAGCACAGGTGGATCTCAAGAATAATGCTGGGGGGGGGAAACAGAAGCTGCAGAAGCAAACTCACAAGAGTCTTAATCATTTCTGGAGGGTTATAAAATGCCAGTACAAACCTCAGCAGTGACCACCGAGGAAGGAGGACTGAGATTTTGAGTGGGAGGGAGGGTGCTTGCATCATTGCTCAAAAATGTCCTTTCTTGAGGCACCTGGGTGGCTCAGTTGGTTAAGCGTCCGACTTAGGCTCAGGTCATGGTCTCACCGTTCGTGGGTTCAAGCCCCACGTCGGGCTCTGGGCTGACAGCTCGTAGCCTGGAGCCTGCTTCAGATTCTGTGTGTGTGTGTCTCTCTCTCTGCCCTTCCCCCACTCAACTCTCTGTCTGTCTGTCTCTCTCTCAAAAATAAGTAAACAATGGGGGCGCCTGGGTGGCTCAGTCGGTTAAGAGTCTGACTTCAGCTCAGGTCATGATCTTGCGGTTTGTGGGTTCGAGCCTCGCGTTGGGCTCTGTGCTGACAGCTCAGAGCCTGGAACCTGTTTCGGATTCTGTGTCTCTCTCTTTCTGACCCTCCCCCATCCATGCTCTGTTTCTCTCTGTCTAAAAAATAAATAAACGTTAAAAAAAATTTAAAAAAATAAACAAAAAAAACCTTTAAAAAATGTCCTTTCTTATAAAGAAAAGATTCAAAGTAGTAAGGCAGAATATTAATAGGTATTAAATCTGAGTATATAAACTAACTTATGTATTTTGTGTTTTGAACATATTTAAACATAACAATTTTACACATAACAAAAGTTATAAAAATAAAAGTTGTAATAAGAGTTGGAAAAATAAGAGAAATCACTAATTGTGTTCATATTTACATCTCTACTTCCTAATCTCTTTGGCTAATAACCCCTGCTTCCTCTGTTAGCACAAAGTATAAATCTAACGTTTAGATTCCAGCCTGGATTCCAGCTTTGGTTAAGACTCTCATGTGACAACATCATCAATCCAGCAATGAATAACTTACAGCTGTAATGATTTATGAAAGCATACAAAAGCAATGAGATTTTGGCCCTCACTCCTTCTAGCTATGTGATTTGGGGCAAGTTACTTTAGCTCTTGGAGCCTCAGCTTCATCATATGAAGATGAAAATAATCCTGACTTTAACTGACTGATACAGAATAACAGATTTTAATGAGAATATGCAAATAAAGTTTCTATTGTTGCTACCATAGGTTGCAAGTATCTAAAAACAGCTATGCCCTGTGGCCCCAGGCTCTGCCTTAAGCACTTAGGGCTGCCATCTTGTTTACTCCTAACTACCTGAGAAGATGGAGTCTCTGAGTCCTGTGTTCTCTACTCCACCTCTTAATTCTCCTATAGAGGAGTTCCCAGTCCACTGAGGGACAAGGATAATGGCATGAATCTTGGTAGAACCAAACTAAGCTGGCCCAAAGTCTAGATTTGACAGTTGGGGGAAGCAATGTGGGGGACTGGCAATCCAATTTGTTCCCCACACCCAGGCCACAAGTTATGCATGACTATCTGTAACGCATATAATTTAACCTCCATCTGTCTGACATTTGTGGTATCTTGTAAAATGCTGAACAGTTATGTCAGTGTCTCTCAAATCCTACCATCTGGGAACTACGGTGAAGCCCATTTTATGGATGAGAAACATGAGTCCCAGGGAGGTGACTTAAAAGTCCCATTGTTAACCCGTGTGGGAGCCAGGACAGTACCTGGTAAAACTGCAAGCAGTCAAAATGAGGACAATGATGATGTGCATTTTCCTTACCTCCTAGGGTTGTTGAAAATGCCCAAGAAAAATGTGTTAGTAGGAACATTTAAAACTCAATGTCCTACAAATTCATTCAGTGTCCATGATATAAGGAATCATAAATACTTAGATTTCATTATTATGTCAAAGTTATCCTAGTTGATTTTTTTGTCCCATAATATATGTGTAAATAAAAAGATAAAAATCACCTTGGCAGATGAAGAATTGCCAGTGAAAATCGTAGACTGGTGAACACTTTTCTGGGCAAGTAAAAATGACAACAGTTTGCCTTGTAAGGCTACTTAGTGGCTTTAGTAATGTAGCCTTAACACTCCTAAAGTTTGGTTTTAAGAATGAAACTATTAAAACATTAAGAGAAAATACAAGTTGTGAATGCCCTAACACCAAGTTCTTATGATAGGAAATATTTTCCACAGAAGTAGCAGAAGAAGGCAGCATATCTTCGAAATGCATTAACTTTTATATTAAAACACATATACATATTATGTTGTCAAATATAAATGAACTTGAATTTAACATAAAATATGAGACTTGAAAGAAACTTCTCGGTACAGAGCTTTCAACTCTGCCCTCTGACCTTCCAGAGCTCAGTGTTCTTCTCCCTAATGGAAAAGTCTGAGAAGCTGGGATGAGACTCCAGAGTAGGGACCCCAGGGGCACCTGGGTGGCTCAGGAAGTGAAGTGTCTGACTCTTGGTCTCAGCTCCTGTCTTGATCTCAAGGTCCTGAGTTTGGGCCCCATGTTGGGCTCCATGCTGGGTTAAGCCTACTTAAAAACAAACAAACAAATAAAAAAACAGACAGACAAACAAACAAAGAAGGTCCCCAGTGCACTTAAGAATAACTTGGGTGGGGCCCCTGGGTTGCTCACTGGGTTAAGCATCCAACTTCAGCTCAGGTCACCATCTCCAGGTTTGTGAGTTCGAGCCCTGCATCGCGCTATCTGCTGTCAGCACAGAGTCCACTTCGGATCCTCTGTTTCTCTCTCTCTCTGCCCCTTCTCCGCTTGCTTGCTCTCAATCTAAAATTAATAAACTTAAAGAAAAAATAACCTAGGTATGATTCAAATGTTTCCTCTCTAGTATGCTTCTCCAGGTTCCATTTCCAAAGCCAGTGAAAAAATTCCAGATTATGGAATAATTTCTGAAGTTTCTAATTCTAAGGATTAGCTCACCCTTATAACATCTTCTAAATGCCAATACACCCCAGGCATGGCCAGTCAACTGAGTTATGGTTCCCCTGGGAACAGCAGCACAAATGTTTTTTTGTATCTGAGCACACGTGTACCTACGAACACAGTGTTGGTCTTAACATTACTTCACTCATTCATTCGTTCTACAGGTAACTGGGCACCTACTACACACTGGGTCCTGTGTCTACCATGTGGAGCAAATCAAATATAATCTGTCCCCTCCCCTGAGCTTATAGGACAGGAAAGGCAGAAATCAGGTATACAAATCTTGCAAGATACTGTGTAGTCTTAACTGTTTGTTTGTTTGTTTTTTTTTTACCACATTCCTTTTTACCCTGTGACCTTCCTGGTGACCTCAGCAGCAACCGCTAAAGGAGGAGATTTTAAGTGGGAGGGAGGATGCTAAACATAAAACAGGGGTGCTTGGGTGGCTTAGTTGGTTAAGTGTCCAACTTCAACTCAGGTCATGATCTCGAGGTCTGTGGGTTCAAGCCCCGCGTCAAGCTCTGTGCTGACAGCTCAGAGCCTGGAGCCTGCTTTGGATTTTGTGTTTCCCTCTCTCTCTGCCCCATCCCCACTTGTGCTCTGTCTCTGTCTCTCTCTAAAATAAATAACATTTAAAAAAAATTTTTAACATAAGACCTCTAGTGCCCAAAGGAAAATTGTCACAAAGGAACCAGAAGGCAGTGATGTCAATTCTTGCCTTTAAAGTCCAAAAGCTAAATGACTTATTTTGATTAGATGGAGAGAGGTGGGTGGGGGATGGGACAGATGGGTGAGGTGTACTAAGGAGGGCACTTGTTAGGATGAGCCTGCATGTTATATGTAAGTAATGAATCAATGAATTCTACTCCTGAAGCCAAAATTGCACTGTATGTTAACTAAAGTTCTTAAAAATTAATTTATTTTAGTATTTATTATTTTAAAATTAATAAATTAATTAAATAAATTCAATGTATTTATTTTGCGTGATCAGGGGAGGGGCAGAGAGAGGGAAAGAGAGAGAATCCCAAGCAGGCTCCACACTGTCAGCACAAGAGCCCAATGTGGGGGTCAAACCCAGAAACCATGAGATCATGACCTGAGCCAAAACCAAGAAGTGGATGCTTAACCAACTGAGCCACCCCCTAACTAAAATTTAAATTAAAAAATAAATAAATAGCGGCACGTGGGTGGCTCAGTTGGTTAAGCATCCAACTTCAGCTCAGGTCATGATCTCACTCACGGTTCATGAGTCTGAGCCCTGCATCAGGCTCTGTGCTGACAGCTCTGAGCCTGGAGCCTGCTTCGGATTCTCTCTCTGCTTCCCCTCCCCATCCCTGACTCACACTCTGTCTGTCTCTCTTTCAAAAAGAAATAAACACTAAAAAATATTAAAGAAATAAATAAAGTTCAAAAGCTGTATTTCAAGGGGTGGGAAAGGGCAGGACAAAAACTGGGAAGAATACTTGCTGAGCCCGTTATCTTTTGTCCAAAGGGAGACTGGAAAAGGAGAGTGGGAATTGAAACAGAACAACTGGGCACTGGCCAGGGCCCCCGAAGATGGTTTCTAATGTCAACCAACTGTGGCCTCCAAAGTAGACAGAATCCACAGACCCAGAGGGGATGCGCGGCACAGGCACGGGATGGAAGGGGGACAGTAGAGGGCGCTGTACTATAATGTACTGCAAGGCAGAAGGCCAGGCAGGTAGTTCAAGCCCAGCCAGCCCAAATGCATGCACCTGCATGCTAAGGACTAGACAATTTCCCTGAAGTCATGAAGCTATCTAAGTCAGAAGAGGGAAAAAAAAGAACCTAAATCACCCACGTTAATGTCAACTTTGGTTAATTTACTCAACTAGAAAAGGTTGGCTGAATTGGTAGTTTGATTTTCCAACACTGGGTGGAATGGGGTCTCAAAATACAGCTTAAGTTGCATTGAGATAAATTTCCATTTCTTGAACACTTCTGGATGTGGACTCAACATACACACCTGCTACATAAGTGTACGGATACAACTGTGCTACGTTTTCTATCTCCTGGTGCCGCCCACATTTATATCCATCGTGTTGGTTTCTCCTCTGAACCGCAAGCCTATATATAACCAACTACCCCCCTTCTGTGCTTCCTAGCAATCTCGAATTTCATGTGTCCATACCAAACACCTGTTACTCTCTACTCCTCCCTTAGCCTTTCCCCATCCAGTAACCAGCATGGCCATTCGCCGGGCTGCCTGGGTCAAAGACTTTGGTGTTACTCTTGCTTCTTCTTTCCACTTAAACCTATATCCAATCCCAACCACCAGCCCTGACCTGACCTAGACAGACCCAATCCTAAAACATACCTGCACTCGCACAACTGGTTGCCTTCTCTGCCTCCCCAAAGTGGTCCACACCACCTCTCGCCTGCACCAGTGCAACAGCCCTGGAACCGGTGTCCCTGCTGGCACCCTGCCTTCCCTCTGTGCGTGCTCCAGGCCACAGAAAGAAACTCTTATGATGGGAATTTAATGTAGCCAGTTACCTGCTGTCAATCGCCCCTCCCCCCTTACTTCCCGTATGTGGTATGCCTCCACTTCTTTTGCTGACCTCATCTTTTAAAATTTTTTAAAAATATTTATTTATTTTTGAGAGAGAGAGAGAGAGAGAGAGAGAGAGAGAGAGAGACAGAGTGTGAGCAGGGGAGGGGCAGAGAGAGGAGACACAGAATCTGAAGCAGGCTCCAGGCTCTGAGCTGTCAGCACAGAACCCGATGTGGGGCTCGAACCCATGAGCTGTGAGATCATGACCTGAGCTGAAGTCAGACACCCAACCGACAGAGCCACCCAGGCACCCCGACCTCACTTTTTTTTAAGTTTACTTATTTTTGGGAGAGAAAGAGCACAACCACAAGTGGGGGAAGGGCAGAGAGAGAGGGAGAGAGAGAGAACCCCAGGCAGGCTGCACACTGTCAGCATGGGACCTGATGCGGGACTCGAACTCACAAACCATGAGATCATCACCTGAGCCGAAATCAAGAGTCAGAGGCTTAACTGACACAGGTGCCCCTTGCTGTCCTCATTTCACACCACTGCTCCCTTTGCCTTCCTCCGTCCTCCTGGCCCCTACAGCTTCCTGCACACTCAGCTCCCACCTGTTGCAGGGCTGGGGCCCTGCCTGGGCCCTTCCTTCTGCCTGGGGCCATCCTCTAGAAGCTGACCTGCCTTCCTCCCAGTTTTTATGTAAGTCTCTGCTCTACTCAGAAGGGCTTTCCCTGAAATACTCCTCCTCCTGACCTCTCTCAGCTGGCTCTGTCTTCACTTTTGGTACTGCTCTCCACCTACTATGTTGTTTGTTTAATGCTATCCTTCTCCAACAGGCTGTAAGCTCTACGAGGGGGACCTGTCTTTCCTCACTCCCTAGACAGTGCCTGGCACATAGGAAGTTCTCAGCCACTCCAGGAACAAGGTGGGGAAATGAAGGAGGGACTGTAAGACAAAAGACTTTGGGGCCTAACTTAGGTTGGGGAGCCTGGGCGGATCATACGGTGGCAGTAAAATTTAAACTGAGAACAAATGGGTGGCAAGAATTAGGTAGTTGGGGGCCGGGTGCATTTCAAGTGGAAAAATAGGAGCTGTGAGGGGTAGGCAGCTGGGAATCTGCGCGCCTGTATTGTGGTTTGGGTAAGGGCAGAGATACACAATATCTCCTCTTCACAAAGATCAAACCCCTTGTTACTTAATCCCCAAACACACCATGATACGGAAACGCTGGCCTCTATGAAATATACTATCAAGAACTTGGGAGAAACACTATAATTTTAATATCTTTATCACATCTAATGACATAAATAAAATGCAGTGGGTTTCAGCCTCCCCATCAGAGTCAGTAGACAATTTTAGCTAAAACTCAACCACACACAGTTGGCAAATGGGAACTTAGCACTATGACTTCTGGAAGTTTATTTGGTCATAGATGGAATGAGGAAAAAGGGAGAGATGTGAAAATAATATTGTGTCCACATGCACCCAGCCTTGACGGATGGCACAAAACTTCTGCAGGGCTCCAGCAGGACCAGAAGTTTACAAACAAGGCATCGCTGCCAGACGCCAGAAACCCAGATCTGCCCTGGAGAGGGACCGACCAGCCCCACTCCTGACATGGCAGGGACAGAAAAGTACAGAGGGAGGGAAGGGTGAGACCGGAGTCATGGCAAAATTATCAGAATAGGAGTTTAAAGCAACCAGGATGACACCGGAAAATAGCACCTCAAAGGAGATGAAAGATGCTGTCTGAAGACTGTGTCTCTGGGACGACAACAGGCATCATAAATCGTTCTGATGAATTCTGGTCCAGTATCTATGCTAAACAAATGCTCTGGTCATCTAACCCCACTCACCCCAGCCCCTCTTCCTTCCAGCTGTAACTTTTCTCTGGGCTGCAAAAAGCTCTTTTATCTAATTTGTTAATAAGCCATGGCATGTAAGCTGCCCACCTACCCTTGATGGAGACACACACACGCACGTGCACACACACACACACCACATCATATACACACAATGCACGCATTACGCCTTTATTATATGCCAGGCACTGTGCTACGTGGTAGGGATCAAAAGGACAATACAACACTGTCTTATCCTTCACGAGTCTATAATTTAGTGAAAATAACTTTTTTTTTTTTTTTTTTTTTTTTTTTTTTTTTTTTTTTTTACTAAATACAATTTATTATCAAACTGGTTTCCATACAACACCCAGTGCTCATCCCAACAGGTGCCCTCCTCAATGCCCATCACCCACTTTCCCCTCTCCCCCACCCCCCATCAACCCTCAGTTTGTTCTCCGTATTTAAGAGTCTCTTAAGGTTTGCCTCCTTCCCTCTCTGTAACTTTTTTTGTTCCCCCTTCCCCTCCCCCATGGTCTTTTGTTCAGTTTCTCAGGATCCACACATGAGTGAAAACATACGGTATCTGTCTTTCTCTGCCTGACTTACGGTGAAAATAACTTCTAAAGTTGTCTTCATGGTACCTGCGTCAGCCACGAACATTTCACTATTAAAGAGAATTTATGTTCATTTATTTTTATTTCTTAGTCTTATGGAAATTTACAAGTAGTACTACATTTAGGCTATCTGTACCTAATTTCCATGCTGGGTAAGTGAAAGTTCTGTTAATAGAAAAAGACAGCACTGATCCAACATTGATTCACTCAACAAACATCTCTTGTGAGGCCCACACTCAGACATAAAATTATCAGCAACAGCACCATATATTCCATGCAGCTTAAAGGAGATGCTACCACCAGGGCACCACGGTAATAAAACCGTATGGATATTTATGTTTTCTCTCACTCCACTGTGCATTTGCTCACTTTATTTCTGCTCTTGGCAAGATTTAAATAAAGGCTTTTTCTCCTCTGCTCTACAAATGTTTGCAGCAGCTACATTACACTGACTTAACACAGCATTAACTACAGTACAAATATACAGTCCTCATATTGCTTTTGGAACAAGGAAAACGTTTATGATCTCTGTCACAGAAACACTGAATTCACCAATCTAAAATTTATTTAAAATGTCAGATGACTTTGATAAAAATCTATAGCTCAAATTCAGCTCTCAACAGTGTGGAGTTATTACTTTGAATTTAAAAAAGAATGCACCCTCAAGTATGTTCTGGCTGTCTTCAGAATGTAAAGTTCAAGGCAAGCCATGTGGGCTACTGTGTGTTTACACTGCATTAGGTGCTAGAAAAGCATTCTGACTTGGATGCCCCCCTCGTTTTAGTAAAAACTTCAGTCCCCATTTTATAAGAAAACAAAATATCAGCTCTCAGTGGAAACCACTGAGAATTGTGCACCCGGAGGAACGTAATTTCACTGTGCTTTATGATGTGGATGCTAAACGGAGGCAGGTCATATAAGAAAACCACATTTTCTAGATGGAGACAGGGTAATTGAGAAAACTGGCTTCACACTAAAGAAAACAAGTAAGTGAGCTATTTTAAGTCTAATTAATACAACGCATAAAATACATTTTGGTTTTCCCTCAACCCCAAAATAAGTGAATACAGTAATAGAATCATGAGTTCATGGCTTACAATGTCAATGCCATTTGTCTTAGAAAAGCCAAAGAACATGAAATCAGTGGTTGTATTTTCTCCCTCCATCCTGGAGACTAGGGAGTTTTCACAAAAGCCAGGACAGACCTTACAAGGACTCAAGGACTCCAACTTTTTTTTTTTTTCACCAAAGAGGAACCCACGGTGTGCGAAAATGAAGCGCGTTACCTGTGTTGCAAGGGTAACTGGAGGCAGATACTCACAATGCATTCCCTGTCATCTAATGATACCAAATAGATCGGATCACAGATTTTACTTCCAGAGTATTTTAAAGTTCTGTAGCCCAAGAGAATCCTGCAGAAACTGGGAAGGAGAAATCTGAAGAATAAAATTACTACATTGTAGCATCTGTAGAATCATTCCAATGGAGTCCCAAATATTCTGGGGAGCACAGGTGGTCCCCTCTTTAAGGCACAGTATTTCTGAAGCTGACTGCAGAGCATATCACCACAAGGTGGCATCCCAGGCACCGGGGCAGCATCCCTTAAGGGCACCATGCACCTGAGGGAAATATACTGGCAAGTATTTGGAAGTCTGGGTCCTCAGTTTGCCAATGGTGGAGCCTGGTGGTACTGGATTAAACCTCTGCCAAAGCTAGGAAGAGCTATTATCATTATTAGGTGCCGGTGCTTTCTTCTTGCTGGTGGAGACAGCACAGAAGTTATAGAACAAGGGCCTGGTACCATCCCAGAATCTCTAGAGCTGCGTATTAAAAAGGAAACTTCCTGGGTCCCACTGTGACTTCCTGAATCAAAATCAGAGGAGGAGGGCCGCTGAGCCTGCATTGCAGACACTCCCCCTTGGGCCATTCACCCTTGCCCTTGGCCTTGCCAGGGTCAGTGAATGAGCCTGAAGCCAGGGAGGCCGGTAAGAATGGGCCACTGCATTCCAAATGCTCCTCCAAGGCGGTTGGGCAGGAATCTGCCCCAGACTACCCGCTGACGCCTGTCTGACCACAATCTCATAATCCTGTCACCGCTAACAAAACCAACCTGCACCACAACATGTTAATCCCTGGGGTCACCCCTGGGCCACATGTGACTGATGCCAGGCACACATCTGCATGTCTTTGAAATGATCTGTCACCTTTTAAGAGCCAGCTTCAGCATCCCTCTCAGACATTCCTTAGCATTTCCTGCACTGCCCCAGGACTTCGTACACACTACTCCTCCTCGGGGCAGAACCTCTGCATGACCATTGGGCACCTGCCTTCCAATGCTTGTATGCACATGAATGAAAGGGGAAAAAAAAGCATTCATTACACTTGCAAAAACCTTACCACAGCATTAATGACAGTATTTCCACTAGACATTCAAATTTCCATTCTATAGGGAAAAGACAATGAGTTGAGTTACAAACACCTACATTCAAATACTTTTCCATGTAAGTTTCTTCCCTTATTAACCATACCAACGTGGGTAAGTTATTAAACCAAAGACCAGTTTCTTCAACTTCAAGACTGAGGTAACATCACACAGCTTAGCCAGCCTTTAAGAGGATTTTAACTGACCTCTATATGAAAGTCAATTAATGCACTGCCAGGCACGGATGCTTCAAGAATGTTCGTTCCCTTCCCCTTTTCCTTTTGTACACTTTCTAATTGGCTCTGTAATGGTCTACAGGAGCCTATAGAGCTTGTAACAAATCTTCCAAAAGAAACTTCTATGCCAATTTCATTCCTCCTTAGTAATGTGCTGATAAATGTTTGACAACTGGCTCTTGGGAAAGAGAAGTGGGAAGTGGAGGGCTGATTTTGGCATTTTCCCATTTCCTTGGAGTACATCCTTCAGTCATGGCCAGTTTTAAACTACTAAGGTGAGGCCACTGAACACAGAGAAGAGATCCACAGAAGCTTATTGTCATACAGTATTTGCACCATCAGCCACGGCAGATGTGAACACCTTCGAGAGCATAGATGATAGTAAAATGTAACTGAAATAATTAGGAAATGATGCATGTTGAGAAAGGACTGTTTTAAAGTAGTTTAACAACTGGCTCACAAAATTCCCAAGCGAGTATTCACCGGCCGGCTCTAAGCACACCACTGTATCTCACCTCATCAAGAAAATGCTGACTACAGAGTATTAATTCTGGGGTGTTCTGATTTGCAGACTATATAGGGGGCTTTATTTATGCAGGACCCTTTAAGCAGATGCAGAAAGTATATGCTTCGAGTTTCTACAAGGGTGAAATATGGCTACAGAACAGTACACGTCTGTGCAGTATGGGGATAGTGCTCCCTGTGCATTAGCTCTGCCGGGCAAAGCCCTTGCTGTAGAGGAGGAAGCTTCTACAGTGCACAGCTCACGGCCAGCACCCAGTCAACATGATGGCAATAATAAAACTGATTTATTGCCACTCTTCTTTCCATCAGGTCCTCATAACATACGTTTGTTAAGCCTTTGCTTTTTATCTTAGGCCCCTTCCAGTTGCTAGATGCTATGTCATGATGCAACGAGTTTTAGTATCCATGTCAGACATCTGACACTCTCCTGGACACAAGGAAGCAAGCTGCCCACAGGTAAAAAGAGGTGTGGAACTGGAAGCCATGTTTCATATTTTTATAAAACCAGTTGGCTCTTCAAAGCCCTCAAGGCACTACATTTTATTTGCTTATGCATCTGAACAGGCACTGAATTGTTTCAACAGAGATAATAAAATGCATTTGTGTTATATAATTTTTTTTTTCCACCCTGCTCAATTCTAGAAGTTGCATTTCATGACTCTGGCTTGCCTCCACATTTGGTAGTTTTTCCAACAACAAAACCATCTTATTTGAAGACTCACCCTGTAGTCCGAAGTGTTTTCAGAATATATGGGGTGCTTGGGTGGTTCAGTTGGTTAAGTGTCCAACTCTTGATTACGGCTCGGGTCATGATCTTACAGTTAGCGAGTTTGAGCCCCGTGTCAAGCTCCACACTGACAGTGTGGAGCTTGCTTGGGATTCTTTCTCTCCCTCTCTGTATCCCTCCCCCAGTCACACGTGCATGCACGCTCTCTAAATAAATAAATAAACAAACAAACAAACAAACAAACAAACTTTAAAAAAGAAAAGAGTGAACTTTAAGTAAAGGCACGCTATGTACCAAGTGTGGTACTTCATACACCACAAACAGGGCTTCATTTGAACTTAAAACAACCAATGGGTTCGGTCATATTATTGCTCAATTTTATGATGAGGAAAGAGGGTCCTTGAAGTTAAGAATCCATTAGATGTCAGCAGGGCCACCTTCATGGGATGTGACTTGTGTCGTGTCACAGGACCCCACATTTAGAAGGACCATGCTTGCTTTGATTTTCTCCTGCCACTGTCTTAAAGTTATTAATAATTTCACCTTTGAGTTTGTGTTTTCCAAGTAAAATCCAATGGGAAAATGGGGCAATGGGACAATGAAGCATTCCCATGAGACCAGACATGTATAACGTGTGTGCAGTATGTGTGTCCACCTTTCCTTGCCAGCCCCTTCACAGACAGCATGCCTGACGCCCTGTGGATCCGGTGCATTGGAAGTTTAGCAAGACTCAAAGTGAGGACACAGTAAGCATGTTACCTCTGTGACTAAGTGGGGGGATCTGACAGCCCCGAGGGGCCATGCTTTGTTAGAGCCAGAACTGTCTTCAAAAGCAAAAAGAAGCAATGGTGTTCTAAGAAACACAATAGGCCAAGGGCTCTCATCGTGTCCTTTCTCATTGCCCTGGATGAACTGTCCACATATGCTGAAAATAATGATGCGGAAGAAAAGCCTGGAATTCCTTCCTTATGGGAAAGCTGAGGTTGGTAGAATCGCATGTGTCACGAGGTGAAATAAAAAGAGCTGAGTTAGTTTTGAGTTATGTCTCCACTGTTCTGGTAAGAATGAAATATGTAAGCCTGTGCCCGCCAGGAAGTACACATTGTGTAATCTCAGTGATTGTGCACAGGAGTTAAATGATCCTACATGCGGATTTAAAAGTGGCATTGCACAACAAAAATGACCAGTAAAATTGATGTTAATAATTAAATTTTAATTTTTCTTTCCTTAGAACATTAAAAACACCATGACACACACACAAAAAAAAAAAAAAAAAAAAGGAAGGAAAGGGAAGGAAAACGTGTTTTGTTTGGGTGCTGTTAAGGGCATTATCCCCCCCTGCTTTTTGAACAAGGGTTCCCCCTGCCCCCTCGCATTGTGCATGGAGTTCTTCAGCCAGCCCTGGGTGTCACACAGCCTGTAAGCGGCAGTCAGGATCCAAACCCAGGCTGACTGCAGAGCTTCCTCTACTTTCACACCATCTTAGTCGGCCTCCGGTTAAAATCAACAGTGCTCCCAGCTTCAGAACATTTTTGTCATTATTCCACTGTTAGCAATCTGGACAGCACACGACTAATTGTTTATTCCCTTTGGCTTTTCTTGTTTTCTTCTTGTTTTCTCTGGATCATTTAAGGCTGTATTTTCTCTGTTCACTGAGTAAGTATTCACTCTGAGCCAGGAACATATAAGAGTCTCAGCAAAGTGTAGAATGTTAGAGTCGAAGATGGCAAAGTCATTTCTAAGAACCTTAATAAAAACAAATAAATGAGGAGTTTTATGTAACTTCAAAGTCTTTCTGCTTATTTTCCCCAATACTTAATTACTTTCATAACCAGAGGCTGCATTTTACAGCAGGTGTAATCATTCCGGGGACTGGGCTGGTTAAGACGGAGGAGGGAGGGACTGAAATGAGCATTTGGTTGCTAAATGGGTGTGTTTGGTTGAACACCAAATGTGGGTGAGAAGCAGCAGATGAAAATTCTGTGTGCTTGAGTCCCACAGCGAACTCAAAGTCAGGGAATTTCCACCCTAGGAACTGTCTGCATCTTTAAGACCCCGAAATCATTTATTGTGTTGTAAGTCACATCAGCCAAAACTCACTTTAAAGAATAAGGTATTCTATAAAAAGGCAATGCAATAGCAAAACCACCACCACCAAAACAAAACCCCAAAACTTTTATGAGGGCTGATGAGGCAAAGGCCAAAAAAATGTGCTAGACCTGTAGCCAAGTTCATTGCCTTTGACTACTGTGTTGTGGTTCTACTAATATCAGCCACAAATGACCACCCTTGAGCCCGGGATAGGAGTGCTGGTTGATACTTAAGCATAAAAAAGACGCAGAGGATTTACTCTCATTTTACAAAGGAGAAACTTAAGAACAAGTAGAAGAAACCACAGACCTAAACCCCAAACAGAAAACTATAAAATGCCTCAAAGATAATATAGGGGGGAATCTTGACGACCTTCAGTATGGCAGAACTTGTTAAATACAACACCAAAGGCACTATCTATAAAAGGATGAGTTGATAAGCAGAACTTCCTTGAAATAAACAACCTCTGCTCTCTGAAATACAATCGCAAGAGTGTAAGAAGACCAGTTACAGACTGGGAGAAAATACTTGCAAAAGACACACCTGATAAAGAACTGTGAGCAAAATTATACAAAGAACTCTTAAAACTCAACAGTGAGAAAATAAACATGATTATAAAATGGGTTAAAGACCTTAACAGACAACGTGTCAAAGAAGATATACCAATGGCAAGTAAGTGTATGAAAAGATGCTCCACATCATAAGTCCTCAAGGAAATGCAAGTTAAAACAACCACGAGATACCACTACACACCTGCTAGAGTAGCTGAAATCCAGAACACTGACACCAGCAAGGATGTGGGCCAAAAGGAGCACTCACTCATAGCTGGTGGGAATGAGAAAATGGTACAGCCACTTTGTCGGCTTCTCAGAAAGCTAAACATCCTCTTGTCCTATGATCTGGCATCATGTTCCAGTCATGTTAAAAGGAACTGAAAACTTACATCCACGTAAAAACCTGCACATGGATGTTGACAGCAGCTTTATTCACAAGTGTCAAAACCTGGAAGCCACCAAGATATCCCTCAACTGGCTAAATGGATACATAATCCATTGGATAAATATGAACGGATAAATAAGCTGTGGCAACCAGATAATGGAAAGTTATTTGGCACTAAAAAGAAACGAGCTGTCAAGCCATGAAAACACACGGAGGAATCTTAAAATGTACTAAGTGAAAGAAGCCAATCTGAAAAGCCAATCACAAACTTTGTGATTCCAATTATATGACATTCTGGAAAAGGCAAAACTATAGAAACAGTAAGAGTTCAGTGGTTGTGGGAGCTGGTGGCGGGGGGAGGAGGTAGTGGTGAACAGACTGAGCACAGAGGATCTTTAAGGCAGTGAAAATACTCTGTATGACACTCTAGTGGTGGATACATGTGAACATTTGTCCAAACCCACAGCACGTACAACCCCAGGAGTGCACCCCAATGTGAACTGCGGACTCCAGGTGACTGTGATGTGTCAGGATAGGTTCACTGGCTGTAACAAATGTACCCCTCTGGGGGGAGGAGGGGCGGTGCTGATGGTGGGGGAGGCCGTGCACCTGTGAGGGCAGGGGCCTGTGGGTAATCTCTGTGCTCTGCTCAATTTTTGCTGCAATCCTAAAGCTACTCTGAAAGTCTTAATGCTAAAAGATGTAGAAATAAAAGGAGAAGAGAAAAACTCACACACAAATCACCCTGAAGTGGAGGCCCTGGAATCTGAGACTGGGTCTGTTGAGTCCAGGCCTCTCTCCTCAGGCAGCCCCTCCATGGCTTACAAAGCGCTTTCATACACTGTGCGACTCACTGCCATATGGATTTTGGATTAAATGTTCAATTCTGACCTCAGTTACACCGAAAATAAACTTTTCACAGGTCATAAATTTTTAGAACCTGCCATAATAAACGAAATATCTGTGTACAAGTCCCAAAGCAAAGATAACGGTCCTGAAAACCTCCAGCAGTGGTTCAATAGTGCTTGCTGTTAATGCTGAAGTCCTGACATCATGTGTCACACCAGAGACGGGAGACCAGAAACTGAAGAAAGGTGGGGGTTGACAAAACACTGTCAACCATCTACCATCGGTGTTGGGGCCGGGAAGCTTAAGAGACAATACAAGCCTACGTGTTCCTCTTTTTAAGAAGGAAATTTCTAATCTCAGAAGGTACCTTCTACAAATTTCTGTTCCCACTTCTGTTTATTATGGCTGAAGAGCACGAATCAGAAAGTGCAATAGAAAAAAAAAATGATTAAATACGTTATTTGTGGAAGGAGTGCCATCACATTCCATGCTAAGTTAGTAGTAAGATCGCTGTGTCCAGCATGAAAGCAGCTTCTTTTATTCAACAACTGTCTATGGAAGGTGAGAGAAGATCCCATATTTAAGAATTCTGGGGGTGGCAAAGGGTGGAGAAGATCTGTGGGTGGTGACCAGAATTCCCAGGAGTCCAGGACAGCCAGGCCAGGAGATACCAGCCACGCTGAGAAAGTCCTAGGGAGGGAGTCATGACTCACTAGAATCAGGGACTGCAAGGGCTCCCCTCAGGCAGGTGCAGCCAGGGAGTGAGGGGAAGCCATCTGGGTCTCTGGCAGCTTCCCTTGCGTACGAGCTTACCTCTTCCATGCAGATATTCCAGGAAATACCAAAGCCAGGCAACTCTGTTAATTTCCTTCAGCAAACAGAAAACATATTTCGCCTCATCTTTTCACCTTGTCCTCTAGAAGCCCCAAAACAACAGCTGCCCTTTGAACTCAATGGGAACTGCTCCTGTCCTAGGAAGCCTGCCTGAGATGGGGCCCAAGGGACCCCTTTCCTGCCTGTTTTCTAGGTCAGGGAGGGGAAAGGCTTGACAGTTTACACAGTACAGAAGCCCCCTCTGGCCGCTTAAGCTCTCTGGGCAGGAGCAAGGCCTTCAAAGCTGTCAGACCCTTCCAGAAAGCTGAAGAACCCTGGGGAGGGAAGAAAGGATTTGTTTGCTTTTAAGCCTTTCTCATTAATTTGACTGATAGCTGAGGCCTCACTTGCATGCCCAGCCATGTGGGGATTTGGGGCTGAAGCCAAAGGGGGTCCCAGCTCCCCCTTAAACCTGCGCCTCACCCCTTCCTGATTCAAAGCAGGACTGAACAGAGGGCCCATCCCAGAAGGCACCTGACCTTTGAGCCTGGGAGAAAGATTATCCTTTAGTTACTTATTTGTGAAGACTATAATCGAGCTGACCCCCTCTGTGTTGAGCCACGTTCCACTTCACCTGGTGTGGCCGATGTGATGTGTCTGTGGTGACTGCTAGGGAGCCCATCTGCAAAACGGCCAGGGAGGGGAGCACAGGGAGAGCCAGCTCTGTACAGACAGTCACCTGGGAGATCCCTGCATTCAGCCACTGTTTGGACAAGGAATTCTCCCAATCACTGCATGGCCACATCTCCATCTTTGCCTTGGCAGGGAGGGCGGCAGGCATAATTCACATCACCCTGCAGGATGCTAGTCTTCCTAGGAGAAGGCTTTGCCTCCAAAAAAAAAAAAAAAAAAAAAAAAAGAATAAATAAATTATTTGGGGGCGTCTGGGTGGCTCAGTCAGTTAAGCATCTGACTTTGGCTCAGGTCATGATCTCGCGGTTCGTGGGTTCTAGCCCCACGTCAGGCTCTGTGCTGACAGCTCAGAGCCTGGAGCCTATTTCAGACTCTGTGCCTCCCTCTCTGTCTGCCCCTCCCCTGCTCGCACTCTGTCTCTCTTCCTCTCTCAAAAATAAACGTCCAAAAAAATTTTTTTTAAATACATTTTTTTGCTGTTCAAACTGAATGTTTAATAGTAATTCACTAAGAGGGCCTTCAAAGTTACAACTTTGAATTACTTCAGATATTCATGAAAGGTAAATGCAGGACTTCCTGTTAGATCTATATTATTCATCACTAGTTTCTAGGAAGCCACAAAATTGTGTTTACTTTGAGGCTTACTGCCTGAGAGTAAATCTTCTCAAGGAGTCTAAAGCATTTGGGGGCGGAGGGGGTAGAACAAAGAAAAGAAAACCAAACCAATAAATAAGCAAAACACCAAACCCATTACTAAAAGCACAGGCCAAATTTGGTGCCTCCCCACACAGCCTGGAATCCATCTGAGATGAATTCCAATATCCAACGATTTTGAGTTTCCTGAAAGGTTCAACAATTGTTGGTGGGTTGGTTTGTCGCAGGGGTAGGCCTTCCTGGCTGGCACCAGATTTCCAAAACACAGTAACAGAATCTTTTAACCACATCCAGTTATCAAAAGCCATGTCTGGGACAACAACATAATTAAAAAGCGCCAAGAAACCCACTGGCATAGAAAGCCTTATTAAGCTGGCATAGCATGACTCATAAGGAAAATTAAAAGGGCTTGGGGGTGTGTAGGGATCTAAGGTCATTAAGAAAAATGAAATAATTTAAACAGATATTCAAATTTGAATACATCACTTTAAATAACAGCCATGCCCTGATGCTCTGGTGCCTAACCCTGACTTCTACCCGTAGTTTTCTTACTTTAAAAGCTTCCTTTGCTTGGTGTGTGAATCCAGGGACAGATGTGAGTCTGTGCTGATGATGTGGAGATGTACCCATAGCCTCCGGCGGAGGAGGGGTCACCAGAAGGAACTGTCTGAGTGCCACAGTCAGCAGCATGACAACTGCTAATAGCCAGCACACATGAAATCATTAAAATCCACTTGACTATGAAAGTGATTTAAAGCTATTTCTGTGGGTGAGAGGAAATCCACACTTAGGTTCTTCTTTCTTTACTCCCAAGTGGTTCCTTGATCTTAAGCATATGTAAATGGAGCACGGAAATAGTTTATTCAAACGCTCCAAGCATTTTTTAAAATTCCTCCAGCTTTTGTTAAATTCCTGCAATGTTCTATTTACTGCTGGGGACCGCCAAAGGTCCCTAACTTCAACCACGGGTAACATTTTTTATTTTAATTCTAGAATGGGTTCAGAGTAAGGGAAAGTGTCCCCTTAATTAAATGACTCATCCCAGGCATTCCCTAGCTCTAACCCAGTGTTTTGGGAGACTGCAAACTTTAAAACAAAACTCATTTAAATAGTGGGGAGAGAAATGCACAGAATTTGGCACTCTAGAGGATGTGCATCTGGGAAGATACTTTGAAAATACACTAAATTCCACATAAATTTTTGTGGAATGAGTGACCCCAGACACGCATTGACCCCCGTCGGGGAAGGCACCTCAGCCCTGGGGGCTGTCTCCTCCAGGAAGCACTGGCAGAATGAGGTCAAGGCCACACCATCAGACACACAGGAAGAAGGCACAGCACAGTGCCTTCTCCAGGCTTTCAGCTAAAGGTGTGCACCTTTCCGCTTGCACCTGGTTGGACTGATCTCAGGATAAAGGGATTGCACTTATAATTCCTCACAGACAGCTCATATTTCATACTGTCCCCGGGCTAGCAGCACCTTTCCCAGTTTTAATACCTATTCATAGATGATTTGTGGGCAGCCAGAAAAAATGCAACCCCACAACAAAATGCTGCTGAGCCCGTTCGCTCTGGAGCAGCCTTTATTATCACACCAGGTGCTGATAATGTATGTAGCTCTAATTGTTAGAATGTGATACATTTATGAATCCTAGACAAAGTGCTTTTATAAAACCTCCCTGGGCAGATCCTCCCCAATTTATTTACTAATCACTTACCAATTACACGTGTCCCTTACTTGGGAATGCTTTGTTAAAGGAGGAACAAAGACGCCCAGCCACATTTCTACCACTTATGAAAAGAAATGTGAATTTCCAGTGTTCTCGGTGAGATTCACAAGAGGCATAAAGATTACAAGGTTGAACAGTTTAACTCTGATTTCCTAATATCACTAGCAAATGTGTTTCTCCAAAGTGATTAACGGCAACTCTAAAGATAATGTATGTACAGAATGGTCCATTCAGTCCATAGTCCCTTGTCTTTAGAATAGCCTGTTTATAAATGGATGGCTAGAAATGGAGGAGCTATATACATGGGGATTTGCCTTGAAAAAAAAGGCAGAAAGGATGTCACCCTCTTCCCTTCATTTGTAGAAGTCATGTTTATGGAGTGGACAGTAGTCCTTTCAAATCTGAAATACTTTCAGCTCCGTTCATTCAGTTGACATTGATCAAGCCATCTACTGAGCTCAGTATCTTGAGATGTACTAAGGAGCTGGGGACACAGCCTCACAGGGCTGCCTGCAAGCACCTTACAGTCAAGCAGGGGAGAAAAAAAAGTAAAAGGTTAATTACAATACAGACTGGGAGGTGCAACAAAGACAAATGGTGCTATAGCACAGGAGGGGACCACACATCGTGTGTGTATGTGTGTGTGTGTGTGAAAGAGACAGAGACAAAGAGACAGCAGGAGGAAGAAGCAGGTCCATCCTTAAACTCAGCCTAATATAGTCAGAGACACCCTTAAAGTAGTAAAGAGGAGACAAAACTGGGGCCCAATTCAGAAGCACATGATATTCTAAAAATTCCAGGCTGGGTCCTGTATGCCATGGGGTGGGGGGGTGGGGTGGGGGAGGGCATGGCACTAAGGAGAGGAAAAGGTCACATGATCAAGCTTAGGGTTTGGAAAGATGACTCTTTGCCCATATGGACAACATACGGGGGATCAGGAGGTGAGCAAGAGTGGACAGAGGCATCTGTAAAGTGAATTCCTCATTTAAATGCTCCTTCTGCTAATAGAGCAGGGCTTCCCTCCATTTTTTCTGTAAAGAATATGATAAACAATAGAAGCTGAAGCCCAAAAAACATTTTGCCTTCCAGAAACAGTAAATGTCAGGAAAGAAACTCTGGACAATCACATGAAGTATAATCACATATTTCTGAACCACTTAAGTAGAACACGCCCAAGGGCATGCTGTACAAAAGCCAGCATTTTCAGAGGCAGGTGAGAGATACAGCTTCCTCTTTAGGAGACAGAAACCAAATCATTAGACTCTTAATGCCATGTGAGCTTCGGCTGCCAAATGCCCTGCTCTCTACCAACTGGGTTCCAATGGCATCTAGCTTTGGGTTTAAGCCAATCTCTTTGGCTTTAGGCAAATCCTGAATTTATACAATATAGTCCAAGTACATCAGACTATTATTAAGCAGTCTGCCTGTTAACCTTTTTACTTTTTTAAATATTTCCCATTTTTAATTCTTTTCTAGTAAACGTTAAGATATCATTCTATCTTTTCTTTATATCCCTTTGAACTTTACTTTCTTTGGTACGGTGAAAACCTTTTTTCAAGTTGGTCAGTGTACCAAGTACAGGCCAGGCAACTGATGACCTGGAACTGAGTTTTTAGGTTTTTTTTTTTAGTTTTTTCAGTTTATGGATTTTTATTTATTTCCAAATAGCAATGTAGACTATCTCTAGGCAGACAAAAACTCTAAAGAATCTATATGATTTTAATCTTCCATGTCCTGCTGAATTTTTCTGAGCTAGTCCCTTAAAAAATCTAAAAAAGTCGTATTATGTAAAATATCTCATAGAACTATCCATCTATCAGTGTCCACTAACAGTATGAAAGTATGCCAAATTCACAAATCAAAGGCTAAAAGTTGCCAAATGAAACTAAATTCAGTTAGTAAAGAAAGCTTCATTTTGAAGTTTTTTTCCATAGAACTGTCCTATGTTCAATTTTATTTTTTTAAGTTTGTTTGTTTGCTTATTTATTTATTTATTTATTTAGGCAGGGGAGGGGCAAAGAGAGAGGGAGAGAGAGAATCCCAAGCAGGCTCCACACCGTCAGCACACAATGCAAGGCTTGAACCCACTAACTGTGAGATCATGACCTGAGCCGAAACCATGAATCAGATGCTTAACTGGCTGAGCCACCTAGGTGCTCCAGTTTTATTTTTAATAAGGGGAAATATATTAAAATATATCTTCAAGATTTAGAACATAATGTTACTAGCTTTTAATACACTTAAAAAATATTTTGATCCTGTTGTGTAGCGAATGGAAAGGAAGATCTGTAGCATCCAAGAAACAGCAAAATTAAGCGACATTTATGTTACTAACAACCTATAATTGTTAATAACAAAATGCACTTTTGTTCCATGCACAGCATGGAAGTTTCTGAACCAAGAGCAAACTTCTCAACTTTAACAGCACAACCTATATTCCATTGCTGGTTAACGCTGCTTTAACTCTAAAAAATATATATACCATACTGTTAAAACGTCATTTTGTTTAAAACTGAATGCAAGCAGGTGACACAAAACTCCTCTGTTCTGTGAGAAATCAGGATAATGGTTACCTTCTGCTGGACAGTGACCAGAAGGGTCAGGCTTCAGGGATTGTTGGCAATATTTTACTCTTTTTTTTTTTTTAAGTTTATTTATTTGAGAGAAAGAGAGAGAGAGAGAATGCATGTGCATGTAAGGGAGAGGCAGAGAGAGAAAGAGAGACAGAGAGAGAATCCCAAGCAGACTCCATGCCATCAGCATAGAGCTCAATCTCATGAACCATGAGATCATGACCTGAGCCCAAACCAAGAGTTGGATACTAAAAGGACTGAGCCACCCAGGTGCCCTGGTAATATCTCATTCTTGATCTAGCTGGTTATATGGGTGTATTTGGTTTATGAAAATCCATCAAACTTTTCACTTATGATCTGTGCACAGTTGGCACTGGCTAAAGATTTAATAATTACCTTTTCTATGCAACACTTCCCTGGCTAGGAACACAGCTGAAGAAAACAAGACAGGTAAGGCAGTTGCCCAAAATCCAGAAAAAACTGAACTGTGGGGATGTGATACAGCTTCCCTCCCACGTCCCACGGACACAAGAAGCACATGACACACACAGACACATTTCGAGAGGGAGGAAGAAAATAAAAGCTCTGAAGTCTCTGGAGGAAAGAACAAGGGGCAAGTGGGGATATGGGGTACAGGTTTCTATGTACTTCATTTCTCCCCCAGACTGCATCTGATGCCATCCATTTCCAGTTTCATACTGATTAGTGTCTGACAACCCTGAATGTTTTAGCAAATCTCTGATGGCCTATTTGATCTTCAAGGGATAGCTAAGGTGGATTCTCTGTATCTTCCTGAGACCCCAGAAGGTGGTTTAGGGGCACTGCTCCACCTCTGTCTTTTGTATTTGAGGTTAATGTCATCTGCTTCTTGAGCATACAGGTAGCTGACAAGAAGAATGTCACATGAAAATAACTGTAGTAGTGGGGCGCCTGGGTGGCTCAGTTGGTTAAGCGTCCGACTTCGGCTCAGGTCATGATCTCGCGGTCCGTGAGTTTGAGCCCCGCGTCGGGCTCTGTGCTGACAGCTCAGAGCCTGGAGACTGTTTCAGATTCTGTGTCTCCCTCTCTCTGACCCTCCCCCATTCATGCTCTGTCTCTCTCTGTCTCAAAAATAAATTAAAAAAACGTTAAAAAAATTAAAAAAAAAAAGAAAATAACCGTAGTCTTGTGAACTTAAAAAAAAAAAAAGTAAAAAAAGAAGAAAAGACATACTCTAGACCTGTTTTGTTCAATGATGTCACTCTTCCAAGCTCCCATTCTACCAATGTATCTACACGTATCTCCCATTCTACCAATGCAAGCAGTCCATGACTCAGTCACTGCTTTTTCTCTCTCTACAAACTGTCAGCACCAAATGAAGGATGCTTCATTAAAAAAAATAATAATAATAATGTTTATTTATTTTTGAGAGAGAGACAGAGCATGAGTGGAGAGGAGCAGAGAGAGAGGAAGACACAGAACCCGAAGCGGGGCTCGAACCCATGAGATCACAACCTGAGCTGAAGTCAGACGCTTAATGGACTGAGCCACCCAGACGCCCCAAGGAATTTCATTTTGAAATTTCACACAGATGAAAGAACAGTCCAAGGGACTTCACCTTGAAAAAAGATTTGCTTAGCAACTATGCAAAACAAACAAGGGGAAGATTTAATTACCTCATTGCAATCATCAATCCTTGTTTTCTTCTCTCTCTCTCTCTCTCTCTCTCTCTATATATATATATATGGCAAACAAAAGGCACATGACCTTCCTCCTATAATTTTGTTCTATGTCTACCTTTCCCCACATACAGAATTTGAATTTTTTTCTTGAGAAAAGACTATGTGGGTTCATAGAAAATATGTACCCTGGAAAGTGAATTAATTGCTCTGTGGATGCCTTTCAGTTCAACAAGGAATGATTCTAAGGAATGGCCCTCCTTCCAACCTGTAACTGGTGAGGTTGAGCACGGACCTGATGGACGACAAGCCCGGGCACCTGGCTGTGCACTGCACCAATCACACTAAGCATTTAGGGTCACCACTATGCACCACAGTCATTCCCAGACCAAATGTGTGGGCCATAATGCAGGGTCACTCAGTATATTATAAACTCATATTCATTTTCAATATGGTGTAATGAATTCAAGATAGATCTAAGTTGGGCAACTGAGAGGCAGGGACCCACTGGGGGAGATTTGGGGCAGGTGAGTTTAGTTTTGCCAGTAAAACATGCACGTCATGTATGTGATTATACTCCTGGAGTTCCATGCTATAATTGGGTTTTATATATCATCTACAAAAACAAAGCTTCCTTGTTCCAGGAGTCTTTTGACTCTCCTTTGTGAAGCACATTGTTTAATGCAATTTAAAGCTTTTCTTTTACCCACTTCTGGTTTTACATCTAATACTATGCCTACCAGTCATGAAAATACTGGAAAACCCCCAAACCAAAAATTAATTCTGCTCTTTCAGCATATGTATCAAACAGTAATATGAGGGGTATTACTGGGGTATGATTATAATACACTAATGGTATGTTTTAATTATGTGAAAATTACAGAGTGTGGCCAGTAGAGACATGTTTGGGTTTAACTTACGGAAGCAATCACATTATTTTCGAGTCACATTATAGACTTTTTCCTGTTACTATCAAGTCAGTTTCTGAAACCCTCCCACCTCAAATAGTTAATGAAGCAATCTATTTAATGGCTCTCTCTGAATGTTATTATAAAGTATCAAGTATTTAGTCAGACAAATTACTTAATTATTTCAACTCTCCCGGCTACTAATTTTGAACATAAGGCAGAGGAATACTGTTTGTACTGTTATTGTAAGGAGGAAAACTGCCCTTTGAAAAATGTCAATCAAATACCTACATATACATTACATACATACAGATACACAAATACTAATATAAAGTAAACCATGTTGCACTTGTCAGCTTCCTGGTATTCATTAATTGCTCCAAAAAGTACCTTATGAACCAGAGGGTATCAAAAAAATTTTTTTGAACACTTGAGCTTGCTGCTGTTTTAATTATTTTACCTAAAGTTTAAAGTGATGAGACGACATCGGGGCAACTTCAAATGGTTATCAGAGAAAGACTAACTCACACTCACTATTGGGCCAACACCAGGTTGACCCCGAACCCTCTAAAATGGCTCCACTTCTTTCACCCAGCAAGTAGCTAACTAATGTATAGGACCCCAGCATTGGTTTTCCAGGCTGCCCTGCCCGAGAGGCCTCCCTCGTGAACGTCAACAGTCAAAAACATTCTGCAAACCACCAAAGGGACCTTGAAGATGCTACTGTTGTTAAAGAATATTTACAGATACACACACTCTCACACATATACACATAGAAGTAAAAGTGTGTTTTCCCATACATATCCTATTAATAATAAATCCAAGTAAAGCTTAAACGACCTTAAACATTTCTATCTTCACACAAGCCACTGGCAATCTGGAACATGCAATTCTCTCAGAGAGAAGTAATACAGGAAAAAGAATGTTCTTCTCTCCGTCAGAAGGCCAAGGCTCTAGGTCCTGATTTTCTCACTCAACAGTTGTGAATCCCAACAATTCATGCATAAGTATCTGAATTCAGGTTCCCACTCCAAATTACTAATGGTAAACCATATTAATGCAGGGATGCAGTCCCCCTGTATTTGCAAGTTTATGTGTGCACACATGTCTGTGCACATGTGTGTGTGCGTGTTCTTGTTATATTTTTATTTTTTACTTATTTTTTTAAGTTTATTTATTTTTGGAGAGAGAGAGAGCAAAGGCAAAGGGCAGAGAGAGAGGGAGAGAGAAAGAGAATCCCAAGCAGGCTCCATGTTGTCAGCACACAGCCTGACACAGGGCTTGAACTCACAAACCCTGAGATCATGTCCTGAGCCCAAACCAAGAGTTGGATATGTAACCGAATGAGCCTCCCAGACATGTTCTTTTTAATGACAGTGGGAAGGAAGGAAGGAAGGAAGGAAGGAAGGAAGGAAGGAAGGAAGGAAGGAAGGAAGGAAAGAAGGGAGGGAGGAAGGAAGGGAGGGAGGAAGGAAGTCCTCTTTTCTGTATGGGGGATATAGTTTTACTAGTTTTAAAATAGAATTTACAGAGCAAGATCCCTCTTCTCACAGTAAACCCAAATCCATTCATTCAGTCACGCACTTACAGTTCCACAGCATGACTGGGTTAACTGTATCATTCAGAAAATATGCCAATCTTACGAGTACCTTTTCTACCTGTTTGTGGTCAGAGGTACAAAGACAGGTTTTAAGCACCTAGTAATATACTTATCTTTCAGAAAAAAAAAATCATTGCTACACTTTCAAGGAAGCTACTTTTCAAATTTCTTTCTGAATAATGAAAGCTACCGGATTATCTAAGAGATTTACCCTCTTCCAAATTTAATTTAAAGCTAAGTCATTTTAGAAACCACAATTACCAAGATGCAAGAACTTCTACTTGAAAAATTTGTATAATTTGAACATGGAAAACCAATTGTTTTAAATTTAATAATGCGTTTCCCTCTCGGGCTCAAAGACTAGGAGCAGCCAAGAGCAGAACATAACGTGTGAATTATAAACTTCTGAAAGCAGAAGGTTATAATCAAGATATCGCAGGATTTTTCTTTACAGTGTCTTCTCTCATGCTTTAGCCAATATATTTCTCAATGTCCCAAGAGACTACTTTCTGAGCTTCCTCTCCTCACTGACCCAATAACTTAGAGAGTAGGGATCATTTTCTCAAGTCTTTGCTTAAATTTTTCCTTGGAAATTTCACTTGATGAGAAACCCTTCATATGAGCCTGATTTTCATTAGAATACTGACTGCCTGGGATATTCTCAACTGCAGGGGTCATTTTTAGGTTGCATTTCCTGCCTTTTTCTGCTTCCAGGTTCCAGTGAATCTGCTGGCTTTGTCTAATGAGTGCCCCACCAGCCCCTTCCATCCTGTTATAAAAATCTTTCTGATCCAGCAAGCTCAGCCATGGTTTGAGACAAGCAAGCTCAAGGTCACAGCCCTTGTCTGACCCCAACATAGAGACCACGAGAGGAGTCATGCCTTTTCCTCCAAGGAGTCTGAGCATAGTCTCAACAGCATGGACTTTGGAACACACAAACCCAGGGCTGCTTTCTCACTGTGGGACTTTTGAGGAAGGCCCTTCATCTTTCCGAGGCTCAGTCTCCTCACCTATGAAATGGGGATAACAATACACCCCAGGGTTGTGGCTAAGGTACACTGGGATAACCTATGCAGAGCAGGTGGCAGGGTATAATCCATAATAAGTCTGAAGCAACTGCTGTTATTATTCTTTGAGTTACTACTCCCTCCTGGGCTACATGGTGTTTGAAGGGATACGAAGCACAGTAACTAAAGGTGAATTCTCCTCTGAGCATGGGAATTCACTTTTAAGTATGTCAGAATATACAATTCTCAATTTCACGGAATCTCAGCATGAGGAGACACCTTGGAGAGGATTTAAGCTAAGCCTCCATTTCCCAGCCCTGGAAACCAGGCCCTGGGAAGGCTCAGACTTGCTCCAGTGACCTGTGGTGCAGGGACAGCACTCCCGAGGACTCAGGTTTGAGGGCGCCGGCCAAGAATTTCCTTTGAGGCTTCTTCACTGAGAAAGTCCAGTGCAAACTGCAAACCCAACCCTCACACCCTTCTAGCTTGTTAGAGCTGATGTCTGCCTGGAATTCAGAATTTTTTCCTAGAGAAGACCACAGGGGGCAGCAGAACCTGGAAGGGGGCACAGAGCACGTCTGTGCAGACCAAAATCCCTGAGAGAGTGGGTAGTATTTCTCTGATGCCACTTCCATCCAGAGAGCAATTCTTCCCCAAATCAGAAGGGTCTTGGCACAGTGGGATGGCCAAGAAGAACCTGCAAGTGGCCAAGTGAAGACACTGGCCAAGCAGCTGCTGGTACCCCGTTTTTACCAAAGCAGCAGGTCTAGGACCCATGCTAGTGCTGGACCAAACCACTGATAAGGACAAAGCCTCAGGAGTGCCAGTTCATATATCACATCCTTTAAACGCACGGCCGCTATTTCACCCACAGCTTGGGTGGGTTCCAAGCATTACAACTGTTCCCCATCCATCCCGGGGGGTGGGGGGGGCATGGAATTTCGGATCAGGATGGGATTTGATAAGGGGCATAATAAATCCATATTTCTCTGATGCTTCTTTTTTTCCCCCCCTGATTCTTCTGTCTGTGCTCTGTGTACTTAATAATGCTTCCAAACAAATCTCTCCAAAGTAGGAAGGAGCGCTTTCAGAAAAATGACAGATAATGCTAAACAGAAAGTCTGAAGTTTATCCACTAACAGCAAGCAGCTGGGCAACTTCTAGAGCACACTCAGTTCTTGCCCTTGACCTCAACCTGTTGAGAATACTGAAAATTGCTATGTAAATGTACACCTGCACTTTCTGGATTCCAAAATTAGCATCTGATTCTATGTAATTATTTCTCTGTCAGTTGTGAACTTCATCCCATAGTTCTTTTTTGAGGAGGCTCAAAAACTTAAAACTTAACATACACCTAGCATGAGGGCACTATTTTTTGCTTAGACATGTAAACAAGTCAAATTAAGTATTTCATTTAATCTAAGCAATTAAAATTTAAGATCATATAACAGAAGACCCAGGAGGGTAAAACACATTACAATGAAAGAGAAGGTGAATATTTAAAAGACTGTCCCTATTATCAACACACAAGATATTTTTATTCAAAAGTATCAGGAATGAGGCATGAAATCTGAAAATCAACTAAGTTTCTCAAAGGGCAAATATTTCTAAGTTTTTTGGAATGCAAACCATCGTGTATCTATCTAAGCAGCAGATGCAGGAAACTGAGAATTAGTTTGTCATTTTAGGGAAGATTTAAGCGCTTGGCAAATGCTTGGATACATTCTGGACCCACAGTACACAATTGCAGTTAGTATAACCAATAGATAGAGACTCACACAGGTAAATCATCTCAGAAAGAGAAATCTCAGGGGAAAAAAAGCTCTAGAGAAACAAGCACCTAGAGGAATTTCTCAGCAACCCCTTCGCTATTTAACCTATCTCACTGGCTGACCAGAAATCCTTCCCGACACCAACTTAATTGTCCACCCCCTTCTTACGTGTCCTCATCAGAAACTGAGCCTAGTTGATTGACTCCCCTTCCCTGCCTAATAAATCTATTCACATATTTTCAAACATTAACTTATCTCAGGCTTGAATCCTCCTGCCTGCATATCCTCACTTTATCTTTACTTCCTAGATGGCGTGCACAACATAAGCAACCCCCCAAATGCTGGTCTCTGCTCTGAACACTCTCCAACAGTCTCTACCTTCTGTCTGAACTCTGGGGCTCAGAATTCCACAAAGAGCTGAGGCTCCTACTACACGTTCGTCAAGAGACTTACCTCAAAACTAAGCGTCAGCTGCATTTTACAAAAAGGTAAAAAGCTAAAATTCATATCAATCACAATAAAAACTGGATCAAGAATTCCAACATGTTTGAGTGCCCCCATTTTTCACTGTGGCTGTAAAATTCAAGGCGACTGCCCTATTTTAGGTTGTTCTCCATTTTCATCATAATATTCATTCACCATTGTCATCAGCTTTTCTAAACCTTTAGTAGGAAATGCAAACCCTGGAGGGTTGCAAAAGTCTGGCGGTCAAGTTCAGAAAAATAATGGAGGAGGAAAGTGGGTAAAAATAAGTTCAAGGCCATTTACAGGAAGTGTTAGCCCTAAGTTTGCAACAACGGGATCACACACAGCATTTCAGGTTTTGAAATTCGTCGTTAGTCACAATTATTTCAAAATGGCAAAAATATGTTGAGCAAAATTTCAAAAAGAAAAAAAAAAATGTAAATATCAAGTAACCCGCATGAAGCTTTTTAAATACGTACAAAGCACTTCGCTCACAATGTGTTGCAAGCGCTCCAACAATACCCTCACCCAAGCAGCCAGTCCCCGTGGGAGATCAGCAAGCCCCTTCGCTGTTAGAACGCAAACGGTACAGAAAACAAAGATTGCTACCAAATATGGTTTGCGTCTCCTCCAATTTTCAAGATGACCCTGCAAAAATAAGTTCACAAAAAACCAGCCAAGCATTACTTTTCTCCCAAAGTGCTTCTCGGATTATAAAACAGCTTTGAAAGTTCAGCCTGACAAAACAAATATGGTACTAGGAGGAGAGACCTGGAAGGCAACCACAAAAAGTCTCATTTAAATTCCTGGAAAGCAGGGCTTCTCCAAACACAGCTATTCAGCTCGCTTTGGAAGGCATCACTCGCTGCGAGCCACAAGTTGAACTTCACTCCCCGCCCCAGCAGCACCGTCACATCCGAAAGAGACGGGTGTTAACGTTGCTTACTCAAAAGAATTCATCAAATATCTTCTCCCTACACGGTGAAAAGTGTAACAACTTAAAAGCAAGAGTTTTCCCCCAGCAAGCGCGTAAGAATTAACACCCGGGTATTTGGGATTCTAAGGATCCCTTCTGTCCCTAAACATTATACCTACAGCAAACTAGAAACCAATAGAACACACTTTAAGCCTTAAGAAGCGCAGTCTTGCATGGGGGTGGGGTCAAGAAAGGCAATTAAAAATCTCGATTTCCTCCCAGAGCCAAATTAAATAAAATAAAAGATCGCCGTTTTATTGATTGAACCGCAGGAGCACAGCCGTGTCTGCCCGTCCCCAAAGCTCAAGCCCGCCGGTTCACTCACCCTCTCGAAGAATGTCCTGCTTCTCCCCCAAAACCCTCAGCGTCCCCTCACCCCCCTACACAGGTCTGGCTCCCGGCCACCGAGTCTAACTCCGTGCCGAGCAGCGCACAGGCTGCGGCGACCCGAAGGCAGACGTCGCCCCACCGCCCGAGCCCCGCGCCCTCCCCTACCAACCTTCTCCGGACGCCGCGCCTCGCACCGTCCGACCCCGCGGTGCTCCGCGCTCCCCCGTCCGCGCGGCGCTGGAGACGGAGACGTGCGTGTCACATTTTATTCTCCGGCAGCCGCTCGGGCGCGCGCGCAACGCGCTCCCACACTCACACGGCCGCCCGCGGGAGCCGGGACCCGGGGCCGGGGGCGCCCGACGCGCGCCGCGGAACTTGGGGACTGCGAACGCCGAGCGCGCGGCTCAGATCCTGCTGCCGGTGGCCGCCCCCGCCTCCGCCGCGCAGCCTCCCCGCGCCACCTCGGGATCCCCGAGCGACCCGCGCTCGCGTCCCGGGCGGCCTGCGGGATCACCTCCCCCGGGCCAGAGCTGCTCGGAGGCGGGCGGCAGCTGCGGGCGCGGCGGGTGCTCGGCCTCGGGCCGGCGCGGCGCTGCGCTTAGCCCCGCGCCGCGCGCCTCATTGTTCCCGGCAGCGCGGCGGCGGCGGCGGCGCGGACGGCGGGAGGGACCGCGGCCCCGAGCCCCGGGGCTAGGCGGAGGCTCCCGGCCCCCGCGCAGAGCTTGCGCCGCGCCCCGCCCCCGAGCTCCGCGCGTCCCCCCCGCCCGCCCAGGGCCCTCCCCCGCTCCCTCCGCCCGTCCCCCAGTCCTCCCCCTTCCCGGCCTCGGCTCACCTAGCGGCCGGGCGCCGGGAAGTTGCACCGTCCGCTCCCCGCGCCCCTGGCCCGCCAGGCGGGGTGCACGGCGGGACCCTCCCCGGCTGCGCGCCGAGCCCTGCCTCTGGCAAAGGAGCGACTGCAGACTTGGGCTGCGTGGGGCGGTGCGGGCGGCGCGGCTGCCTAAAAAGGCATGCCTCTCCCCGGCCACCGCCTGCAGCCAGCCCTAGTTCCTCCGAGGGTTACTTGCACCCGCACCGCGCTGGGCGCCCGGCGGGGACGCAGGTCCCGCGGGCGTCAGGGATGCAGGAATGTGAACGGGCTGCGAGGGGCCCCGCGGAAGTGAGTCTTTGTGTTCCCGGCTTGAACACACCTTCCCGCCGCGCCGCAGGCCGGGCTACCTGCGCAGGAGGCAGCGCCCGAGAGCCGGCCGGGTGGGGCGCGGGGGAGCGCAGCATCCTCCCCGGCCCGCTGACTCCCTTTGTTCCGCCCGCGCGGCCGCCGGCTCCTCGCTCCGGGGAGCTTCTCCGGGGCGCCCTAGGGTCGGGGTTGGACTTGGGGACGAGCCACTTTCCACTTGCGAAGGGCCGCCCGCCAAGTCCCGGGAAGGAATTTCGTCGAGGCCCCCACCTAGCCGCCTCCTCCCCACCGCCCGCCCCTAGCCCCGAGAGGATTGGAAAGTTCTCGGGACGGTGGCGCCAGAGGCTGCTAGCTGGGCGCGTGGAGAACCCGCCGAGGAAGCGGGCGGCGACTGTGGGCCAGGCAGCTGGAGGCGGTGGGTGGGGCCGCCGGGAGCCTCAGATCAGGTGTCCGTCTGCTCGCGTGCGGAATGTCCATTTGTCACCGCGGCCCTCCTGCCCCTCCCGGGAGGCCGCAGCTGGTCCCGGGACCGGAGACCGCGCCGCCCTTTGTTTGCTGGTTAAACACGCTCCTTTGAACTTCAACGTGGCTCGCAGCGTGCGTGCGTGTGGCTTTGGGCCTCCGTCTTTCCCCGGGGGTCCTCACGCTGACCGTGAGCTGTACCGGTGTGGGGGAGCCTCCAGCTGGAGTTAGGTTGAGTCGGATGATATTACCAGATAGCGCCCATCCACCTCAGAGGGACAGGTTGCCCACTGTCCTCTCCATCCCAGGGCCCTGCAGGGGCTCACATTTTGGAGACACAAATCCCTGACTAAATATATCATTTTAAAATTTGCGTGTACGTTCGTTTAACTGAGGCTTTTTAGAGTAAAACCTGGATACCCAATTCAGTCAGTGTTACCGAGTGGCTACTGTGGGCTGGGGACTGGGTTCAACAGTAGACCTGTTAAGGCGAATAAAATCTCTTTCCTACCCTCAAAAGGCTTGCAGAAATGTAAAACATCACGAGGGTTCGACTAAAACTGACTGGGCAAAATGCGTTGCACTCAATCAAAAGCGTGGGCCGAAAAAGCTTACTCAGTATTTCCCCAGTTACGTTAATGGTTTCTGACACTTGGAATTCTGCAGAACTGCACGAAGGGGTAATGTGTCACACGGATTTAACAGCAACAACAACGACTCTGTTTCACAAATGTGAAATATTATAGTGTGGCTAAAAGTAACTTTTAAAACAAGAGAGACATGATAGAGGCCATTGGCTGGTGGGGGAAGGAAGTAATGCAGAAAAATCTACCCCTAATCAGCTGAGAGGCCTTGAGCCAGTCACTGTCTTGTTTTCTCCTTTGTCTAACACATGTAATAGTGCCTACCTTCAAGTTTGTTGTAAGAAGTAGAGATTACGTGTTGAAAGTGTCTCCCCTAGTGCCTGGAATCTGATACTTGATAGTAGTAATTCATAAACAATAGTGTTAAATACTTTGGTGAAGTAAAGGAATAATTTTTATACACTTCTTGTGGTGTATTTGTATTTTATACACTTCCATTTCTTTGCATTCTTGCTGCAAAAGTTGATGTTGACTACCTTAAAGAAGTCTTAATGAGAAGTTAAATAAGAGTAGCCATGGGGGCTCCTGGGTGGCTCAGGTGGTTAAGCCTCCGACTCTTGATTTCAGCTCCAGTCACGATCTCACTGTTCAGGGGAAGGAGGTTGCTTCCACTGCTTTGGGCTCTGTGCTGACAGCATGAAGCTTGCTTGGGATTCTCTCTCTCCTTTCTTTGCCCCTCCACTGCTCTCTGTCTCTCTCTCTCTCTCTCTCAAAATAAATAAACTTAAAAAAAAAAAAAAAAAAGAGTGGCTCAATAACAATTAACTTGATGCTTGTAGAAAAATTACCACCTGAAGGCAAATATGCAAATCATTGTTGTAAAATTTTAAGTGGATTGTATTTATTATTTATGATTGGGGGTAGTAAATGAAATGATGCTAAACTAACTTAATCTGTTGCTTCCTGAAGAAATCAGAAAGCCAGTTGATGTACATAAAACTATCAATTGATTATTTCTGTTAAAGTGTAATGATAAATAACATATTTTGACATCTTTTAGTTTCATTGCCTAGAAGGTACGCCAAATAGGAACAAATGATTTAACTTTTGTGTTAGTCTACTGACTTGTAAGAAATTCCAGGGCTCATCTGACACTTTAATATCCCTTTCCTCAAACAAAACAAAACCCAACAAAGAGCCAGAATAAACTTACTCCTGCAAATAAGAAAATTCCTGCATCAGAAGCCTGCTTGCTAGTATCCACTTACTTATAAAAACTTCTATTTCTTTTTCTGTTTTTAAACTCCGGGCTCCTCCCCTGAGCTTTTTTTCACATCCACTCTTGACCGATGGTGGGCTGTGTTTCACAGGAAACATTCCTTCTGTTTTCAGAAACTTGTTATTGGTAAGCAGTCAAATCAGGAGGCTAGGTGAATCTCTCAGCTGAGAAGTATTTGAGCTTGGGTAGGAACTGAAGAGTCAATATTTCCTAACTGTACCATTGCTGAATCTGGGGGTTTGTTTCCACTTAAAGTACTGTTCATAGAAAATATTTCTCTCCTATTTATTTTGCCATTCTGCTGTTACAGTAAACCCAGGGATTCTTTTACAGATGAGGAAACTGAGGCTGGCAAGTTTTTTTTTTTTTTTTTTTTTTTTTCCACTTCTCCAAGCATGACATCTTCTGGTTCTGATTTACTTGTGATTGCTATCCTATAAATGCATTTAGTACCCCAGGGAGGGGAATCACCTATAGATGTGTTCATACTTCATCAGCGAAATAATTCGGTATGTGGTCGGTGTAAAAAATGAATTTCAGATACTCATTTGTTTGGATCCCATATACAATGCAAAGATCAGGAAGAAACATTTGTTTTCCAGCCAACCTATAGATATTTAAAAATAAGATTAATTAATTTACTCTTTAGAAATGTTAGTAAGGAAACAGACCAGTATTAAGAAGAAATAGCCTTGAGTGTGTGGATGTGTGTAGAAGCTGGAATCCTGGCCATACAGGAGTTCCCTGCCCCCATTCCTTCAATATTTGCAGGTGGAGAAAAAAAATCTTTGCTAGCATAAGAAAGATAGCTTTTCAGCATGTGATATGGAGGACAGGACAAAGAAATGCAATTGGTTGCCCTTAGGCTTGCCCCGTCCACAGTTTGCACCCCTTCTAGCCTGCCCTTGGACCCCAGGCAAGGTCACTAAGCTGGCCTCGAGGTGGGGTCAGAAGGTCACAACCTGACCTCCCATAGTCCATCCCTACCTTTCATACAGAGCAAGATGAGAACAGGTCAGGTGTGAATGTTTTCTTTTCCTAAACTTTTCCTTCCTATCTGAAGGACTGGATGGAAAGCCAGGAGCTCTGGGCTTTGCTTCTGACCTTGTCACGCTTAGTGAATTTGTTTGAATTTTCTGTACCTCAATGACCTCACCAACACTACAGATTAACCCACTTCACAGTTATCTACAAGAATCTGACCTCACGTCGCAAGCTTAGAAACATTCGCCAGGGTACACAGTTTATGTAAAGGCTTTCCTGTGAATTGTTTTCCTGGATTTTCCACAACTCTGAATGAGGAAGTGAAGGTATGCGGGGGCAGAGTGAGGTGGCCCCATCACTTCTTAATTGTGTGGTAATAAGAATAACTAGTCACTAAAATTTTAGGGCCTGTGTTCTAAGTCCTTTATAAGCATGAACTCACTCAATCCTTACAGTAAGGGTTTTAAAACCCCTTTTCCATCTTTAACCTTTTCTTTTGAAATAACCTCAGACTTAGAGAAAAAATGGGGTAAGTAATACCTCCCCCCACCATTCCCCACATATTGACACTTTGCTGTGTTTGCTTTCCCATTCCTTTACCTTCTCTTCATGTCCCTGCCCTCCCCCCCAGCAGCCGAAGCCTGCATTGCATACATCATGCCTCTTTTACCCCTAAACACTTCGCTTTAGTTTTCTGAAAACAGGAACATTTTCTTACATAACCAAGGTACAACTATCATACTTAGGAAAATAAAATTGGTTATACTGTTGTCTAATCTCTGACTGTATGCACATGTCAATTGTCCACTAATGTCCTTTATATCAGGTGAAGGGGTTCAGGACAGCCCCACCCCCCCAAGAATGTACCCCTTTGGCATGTGGATTATTTGGAGCTCAAGATAATTGAGACCCGGTGGGCTCAAGAGAAACTTTTGCCCCTCCCTTAAGTATCCAGAAGAATCTAAATTGGAGGATCTTACCAGAATAAGGGTTATTAACAAAGATACATTTTATCTGAGTGACCCATCTGTATGGCAGGGCAAACATCTAATTACCAAACATCTGCTGTCTTATCACTTGTGAAGTGCCTTTATTTCCCCTGAACCCCCAGCCCCCTGCCTCCTTCTGCTTGGTTCTGGATGACATAGATCCATCATTTTACCCCCCTGTCTTTGGAATTTCTGTGTGTATGTGATTCCCCATACATACACCTATTACATTTTATTTTCTCCTGTTAATCTGTCTCTCCTTGATTTGATTCTTAGTCCAGCTAGAAGGACCTTGAAGGGGACAGGAAATTCTTACTCCCTGTGAAGGGGGTGAGGCACTCTTGCTCCCTGACACAGGTCATTAAGGAATAATAATAATAATAATAATAATGCCCAGAATCCTATCCAGGATCATCTGTTATATACTTGGTGTCTTTTTGGTTTCTTTAATCTGGAACATTTTCTTACAGTTTCTTTAACCTCAACACTTTTGCAGAGTTCAGACTATTTATATCATTAGATGCCCTCAATTTAGGCTTGTCTGCTGTTTCCTCACGATTAAATTCAGATTAGATTCAGGTTATGCTTTTTTCCTTTTTGGCCGGGAATACCAAAGTGTTATGTATCACTCAGAGCATCATTTCAAAGTCAGGCTTTCTGTGCCTTTGTTCCAATAGCAGTGGGCTTAACTTCTGTTCTTGGCGAAGGTGGTGCCTGCCACCTTGCTCCACAGTGAAGTTACTATTCCTTCCTTTATAATTAAAAAGTAACTTGTGTGGAAATAATTTGAGGACATGTGCATATTCTGTTCCCTTCAAATTTGTATTCGCTAGCTTTAATCTCCACTCATGACTCCTACAAGCAATGGTGGCACCTTTTTCCTTTACACTTAGTTGTTGGCATGTTGCCACAGAAAGAGCTTTCCCTTTCCCCCATTTATTGATTTTATAGCAGGATTTTGATGCGAGCATTTTTTGTTGCCCTCTTTCTAAAGATGATGAAATGAAGGGTCACAGAGAGGGGACGCAGATTGTCCTGGATCACACATCTATTAACTGTCACTTGGGCAAGGTAGTGCCTCTGATTTCTTTCAGTTTATTTATTTAATTGAAACCAATTGTTAATGTTTATTTATTTTTGAGGGGGGGGTGTGTGAGCAGGGGAGGGACAGAGAGAGAGAGAATCTGAAACAGGGTCCAGGCTCTGAGCTGTCAGCACCACACAGCCTGATGCGGAGCTCGAACCCGTGAACTCTGAGATCATGACCTGAGCCGAAGTCAGACACTTAACCGACTGAGCCACCCAGGCATCCCAGTTTATTTATTTTTGTGAGAGACAGAGTGGGGCAGGGGAAGAGAGAGAGGGAGAGAGGGAATCCCAAGCAGGCTCTACGCTGTCAGCACAGAGCCCAATGCCAGGCTTGGACTCACAAAACTGTGAGATCATGACCTGAGCCAATGCTTAATGCCACCCAGGTGTCCCTTGTTTCCTCATCTATAAAATTAAAACAATAATCCATGTTTTGAGGCTGTTTGGAGAATTAAATGAGATAGTGACTCCGAAGTGTCTACCCCTATTGAACATATAGTAATGGTCATTAAGATGATGGGAATATGCCCATTTTGTAGAAGAGGAAATCTGGTTATAGAGGGTAAGAGAAGTGTGTAAGACTTGTTACCAAGGGACATTGTGACCTTGAAATCTTTCCTTCAGCAACTATTTTTTGAGTGCTAACTGTCTACCAGGTTCGGTTCTAGGAGCTGTGGCTGTAGAAGTCAACGACACAACATGCACTTGCTCTCGCTGCCTCTTTTTCCCAGGTGAGACTAAATATACAAACTGACAACAGCCAGATCGTATGTGATGATGAAACTCTGACTCACAATCCGCAGCAACCAAACCAGGAAGCCAGACCTTTGTGTGATCCACCGCAAACAGTCAGGGCTTAATAACTGCCGGCTTCTCCAATTTTTGTCCCCACTTTCAATTTAAGACCATGTGTACCAAGGCAAATATGCTCCTCTAACCAATCACATGGGATGCCCCATGTCTAGTTACTCCATGGTTATAGATTATGTCCCCCCAAGATTCATGTGTTGAAGCCCTAACACCCTGTACCTCAGAATATGACTGTTTGGAGACAGGGCCTTTCAAGAGGTGATTGATTAAAATAAAGTCATTAAGCTGGCTCCTAATCCAGTCTGACTGGGGTCCCTATGAGAAAGAGAGGGTAGGATACCCAGAGAGACATGAGGGTTCCCTCTCACGGAGGAAAGACCATATGACACAGCCAGAAGCTGGCCATCTGAAGGCCAGGAAGAGAGGCCTCAAGGGACGCACCCCTGCCACTCCTCAATCTGGGATTTCCCGCCCTCAGAACTGGGAGAAAATGGATTTCTGTTGTTTAAACCACCCCCTCTGTGGTATCTTGTTCTGGTGGCCCTAGCAGGACCACATACCACCTACAGCTTCCTCTGGCTGGCAGTGTCACTCAGGGCACCCCTGAAGCCACCTCTTTTTTTTTCCATTTGAAAGCTTTCCCCCTCCTCAGCCTGCCTTTGAGTCCTTGCCAAATGCCTATGATGGTGGCTGACTCCCTCCCTTGAGCCAGCTCCCAGCAAATAGCCTTTGTCGGTTCTCATTTGGTTGGGCTTCATTTATTTCTACACAGGAAGGGGGAAGACCCATCAGCGCGTTGCCTGAAAAATACCTAATCCCACACCCAATCCTTGGCAGGCTACGGAGGCCGACCAAGGCTAGTCAAGAAACTTCCTTTCTAAACACAGTGATTCAGGAACAAACAGCCCATATGTGCTGATTCTTTGATTACCTGTTCAAAGGCCTCTCTTCTAACAAACTAGCAATATAATTAATTAAAACCCTACCTCAACTACTGGGTAATTTTCCCATTGATTGGCCTTGCAATTTGTTATACATCCCTCACAAAACACTAATCATTTTAAGGTGAAGCAGCCTATCCCGGCATATAATTACAACAGAGGTGAAAACACCGTTCCATTTCAGTGTCTAAATCCTACAGCAATTTACGCTTTTCTCAGTCAATACTAGAAATGGTACAAAATAGCTTTAGCTATAGAAACTAATGGATAATAATGGCACTAATTTAAGAGCCACCAGAAGCATGAATGCAAAGTAGAAACTTTGCACCAAAGTTTTCTTTAAAAAAAAAAAAAAAGAAAGAAAACCTACCAACCTGTTAGTTTTTCAAAAGAAGTGCTAAGTCGTCTTGATATTTCTCTTGTTCAGTTCAAATTATTCTCCCCAACGTGTTTCTTATCTAACACAGTTTAAAATCAATTCTTGCATGACTGAGGTTGATTGTAAGGTATATATTAAATACTACAATTTTTATTTATTTATTTATTTATTTATTTATTTATTTTTAAAGTTTATTTATTTATTATTTTTCTGGGAGAGAAAGAGACTGCATGAGTGGGGCAGGGGCAGAGAGAGGGGGCGGAGAGAGAATCCCAAGCAGGTTCCACATTGTCAGCAAAGAGCCCAATGCAGGGCTTAAACTCACGAAATCTGTGAGATCGTGACCTGAGCCAAAACCAAGAGTCAGACGCTTAACCTACTGAACCATGCAGGCGCCCCTAAATAGCACGCTTTTAGACAGCTATACTTCTCTCAATTCAAAAATCAACAAAAGTGAAAAAGAATCACCAAAGCAAACCGCATCCTATTACAGGCAGGAAATAATTTGTAGATTTTTGACTGACTTGGCTAAGGGGAACCAATTACCTCATGGCATGTAAAAATATTAGAAGGACACAATCAAAGTCCGTTGCCCTATTTGTTCAGCTGGATCTTATGGTGCAAGTATTGATGAGACACAGTGAATAATTGATTCTTCTGAAAATGTTAGCACTTTTAAAATCTTACCTCTTTTTCTGTTTCTTTCTCCCTTCCTTCCTTCCTCCTTCCCTCCATCCCTCCCTTCCTCCCTTCCTTTCTTCCTAGTTTACATGGATTCTGGAAGATGCTGTTATCTATGGAATCATTGAGATATGGTAAAAGAAAAATACACATATTCATGATTTTACTCTTTTTTTTTTTTTTTGAGAATAACTTAACACTCTTGAAGGACACCTGGGTGGCTTAGTTGGTTAAGGGCCTGACTCTTGGTTTTGTCTCAGTCATGATGTCACAGTCATGGGTTCGAGCGCATCGGGCTCTGCGCTGACAGTGTGGAGCCTGCTTGAGATTCTCTGTCTCCCTTTCTCTCTTCCTCCCCCTTGCTTGCACATGCCCTTTCTCTGTCTTTCAAAATAAATAAATAAAATAAACTTAAAAAAAAAAAAAAAAGAACGCTTTTGAAGGAAGAGTCCAAGATGGGTTGCATTCCACAGGCATCTTCCTGAACGAGAGAGCAGCCCCCTCTATGTGTGGCCAGGGTTTGGGGGCCTCAAGACCGTCTCCAAAAGAGCTCTTGAAGTCAAAAACTATTTTCCTAATAATACTGGATATTATTTTCCTTTTTCATTCTCATTCTGTCATGAGTGTGCACTGGTTTTCTAGATGCAGGGTGACATGTGACATGTGATATTGCAGCAGATTGATGGCAGAAGCAGCTGTGAATTCACCTGTATTTTCAATCAGACATTAAAGCAGTTTGCAAAAGTGTCGAGCAATGTGGTTCTTCTTGGTAGATTTTGTTTTGCTTTGTTTTGAAAACTAGTTACTTTGTCACAAAAACGTGATTTATGTTAACATACAATAGCTTTATATTATTGTTACTTTTTTAACTTTCAAAAAAATTCCATTATAAACACACAGTGTTATATTAGTTTCAGGTGTACAATGTAGCGATTCAACACTTCCAGACAACACCCCATACTCATCATCACAAGTGCACTCCTTCATCCCCATCACCTATTTCTCCCATTCCCCCACCCACCTCCCCTCTGGTAACCATCAGTTTGTTTTCCATAGTTAAGAGTCTGGTGTTGTTGTTGTTGTTGTTGTTGTTGTTGTTGTTATTGTTTGTCTCTTTGTGTGTTTTGGTTCTTAAATTCCACATACAAGTGAAATCACATGGTACTTGTCTTTCTTTGATTGACTTATTTTGCTTAGCATTATACTCTCTACACCCATTCATGTTGTTGCAAATGGCAAGATTTCATCCTTTTTATGGCGGAGTAATATTCCACTATGTACATATACCAGATGGTATCCATTCCTCTATCAATGGATCCTTGAGCTGCTTCGATAATTTGGCTATTGTAAATAATGCTGCAATAAACATAGGCGTGCATATACTTTCTCACATCAGTATTTTCATATTCTTTGGGTGAATACCTGGCAGTACAATTGCTAGATGGTAGGGTAGTTCTACATTTAGCTTTTTGAGAAACGTCCTTACCGTTTTCCACAGTGGTTGTACCAGTTTGCATTCCATTCAACAGTGCACGAGCGTTCCTTTTCATCCACACCCTCGCCAGCACTTGTTATTTCTTGTGTTTTATCAGTTATTGTTATTTTTACATTAATTAAATATTAAAAATATTTTGGCTTAATTTTGGTAAATATGCAATAAAGTTCGAGAACCACTAATCTACAGCATTAGAGCACATTTGATCATGAAAATGTCCTGAAATGTGGTGAGGTCCTGGATTAGTGGACTCGGCTTGTCCCCCAGGGCTTGTGTGAACTGGTTCTCCTGCCGCTTCCCTCTTCCTAGCACAGCACTTCTTTGGCTCCCTCCACTTAGGGGTCTTCTGGTCACTGGGCCTTTGCTTGCTCACTTCCTAACCTTTACATCTCAGTTTCAATCTAAATTTTTCCTGAAAAAAAAAAAAAAATGACGCCAGACCATGTTAAGTACTTTTGAGATATAACTTCATGCGGCATCTGGGTCGCTCAGCCAGCTAAACGTTGGACTTTGGCTCAGGTCATGATCTCACGGTTTGTGAGTTCAAGCCCCAAGCCCTACATTGACTTGCTGCTATCAGCATAGGCCTTGCTTGGGATACTCTGTCTCCTTCTCTCTCTGCCCCTCCCCTGCTCACGTGTGTGCACACACTCTCTCTCCCTCTCAAAAATAAAGAAACATTAAAAAAGTAAAATGCAATCCATGGCACATGGTACTTTTCTTCTGTTGCGTGTAACAAAACTATATTCACGTTCAAAATACTTGTCAAGTAATATTTTTTGAGTGTCTTCTATATGCTGGGGCCTGTTCTAGGGGCTGAGAAACATGAGTGAAAAACATAAAAATAATCCCAGGCCTTGTGGAGCTAATGTTCTGGTGCAGGGTGGGTAGGAGACAGACAATAAGCAAATAAACAGATAAATTATATAGTATGCCAGATGATAATAAGAGCTCTAGAGATTAATAAAACAGGGAAGGAATATAGAGGGTCCTATCAGTGGGAGAGTTGCTATTTTTGAAAGGTTGATCAGGGAAAGCCTCACAGAGAAGGCGAAGGAGCAAACCTACCTGGAGAGGGCCCCAGAACAGTAGAAGAGGGAACAGCAAATAGCAATGATAATGGATGCTATTTATTCGTTAAATATTATAAGGAGGTATATATTTTTAAAGCACAAGTATCTAATTTCTGTGGCATCCCATTTCCCTGTTTGAATCAATAAAAACAAGGATGACATCTCTTGCATTCAGTGCTCTGCGAATGTCTGCTAGGTGCAATCAACAGGGCTAGCTGCGTCCAACTCTCTTCCGTCCACCGTTCAGCCCCGCCCTAAGGCACGGATTCACCCTTGGTCCTGAAACCGGCTCTTCCTGGAATCTCTGTGGGTCCTTCTCTCCACCCGTGTCATTTAACATTGACAGAGAAATAAACCAGTGAGGGATACCAGCAGAAGTACTAAAGATTACTGGCATCTGGAGTAAAACTGAACTTTAATTCATCCTTCTCATCTAACACCGGTGAAGAGAATTCTAAACTCGAGTCTGGAGATAGCTTGGTTAATGGCATTACCGTCCACCCAGGAAGCTGAAAGTGAAACAACACCTCTCCCTCTCTATCCTTAATAACTAGTTAGCTTCTTGAGCTCCTGTATTTGCTTTGCCTTTTAAAATGTTCCTTTCCTTTTCCATTGCTTTGGGTCAGATTCTTAGCATCTTGTGCTGAAATTAGCTTACAGTCTGGTCTTTCCACCTCCAGTTCTCCCTGATTCAATCCATCCTTCATAGCCACCATATTGTGTGTGTATATATATATATATGTATATATATATATAATTTCATATAAATATACATATTATATATGTATTACATATTACATATACATATGTATATTTTATTACATATAAATATATCTACTCATTTATATTTATAATTTTATATATTATATAAAATCATATATGATATATTTATTCATTCATTTATATCATATACATTTTTATAACTATAATTTTAGATTTACTTATATGTATAATATATTTTTTTCAGATATATTAAGTATAATACATATCTGAATTCATCTATCTCTATGATAGCTATGTCTACATATCATTGAAACATATCTACATACAGATTTGCCAGTCTGCCCTTCCTCCTTTAAAATCTTCTTTGGCTCTCTAATGTTTTGAGAATAAAAGCACTTTTAAAGTGATGTTCAGAGTCTTTCTCTGCTAGTTCAAACCTCATCTTCTGGCCTCATTTTCTACCACTTTTCTCATAAATATGCAATTTTTCTCCATATTGGAAAAATAACCAAATTGGTTATTCCTGAAAAGAATATTCAATTTCAGTGTGTCTTTCTTTTTTCTTTAATTAGATCCATGGTTCTCAAAATGTGTGCAGAGGGGTTGTTGGTGCCAGAGCAAACTAAGCGAGATGCTGCAGAAATATTTTAGATTTTCAAGGGAAACACAGTGGTACCTGATACCTGTAGGATAATGCAGTTCAGGCAATCTCAATGCTAGCTTGTGCTACATTGTTACTGGTGATATCTCATCTCTTTGAAGTTGTGTTTCCAGCAGTGGTTGTGATTGAATGAAGTATCATGTACAAGCTAAAGTGGAACCAGAAATGAAAGCAGCAGTGTTCGATCTGATTTCATGTGTGAGAAGTTATGCAGTGCCCAACTGAAACACACATTATTGAATAACTTTGGATATTTAAGAAGGAAGAGAAAACATGTTGTTTCTTCAATTTATATGAATTGTTTTCCAAATAGCTACAGTGGATTTGGGTTGTTTGTAGTAGTTATGTTCCAGAATGTTCCCACAAACAGTGAATTCGCAAATACTGAATCATTGCTCTGAGAGGAAATACAGGGTTGGTTCCTGGGAGGTCCTGACCACAACATTTTCATCAACTGATCAATTTATAAGCGTGTTTATTAGTGGTTTTGTTTAAAGGTATCTTATGTAGTATATATTGTTGCGTCTTTAACATTCATTGAACTCACAGCTCCTGGCAATAACGCATTGCTGGAGGAAGTTTATCTAACACACGTATTTTCTCTGTAGGGCACCTCAGACTCTTCCTGCCCTTAGGAACTTCAGTGCTATACTTGGGGTGTTTTAAACGGCAATGTCACCAGCGAAAAAGCACAGAAATGTCAGAAATATGGCACTTAATAAACACTTAAGGACCTTGTTTACAGTAGGAGAGCTGAAACAAGAAGGCAGAGCATCATCTTGTTTGACCTCAACTGGAAACATGTTCTCAAAATCTGACTCAAGATTTTCAGTGCTCCGTGTATGTCTGCAAATGACCATGGAAGTGCCGTGAGTATTGATTTGGGGATCAGTGATATATGGAGCAAGTAGGTGAATTTGCAAATATATAGACGCCATGAATAGTGAGGATCAGCTGTGTGAAGATGTCAGACTGCATATACTTTTAAAGTTGTTCGTCCTAATTAATTAATACATGAATCAAAACTATTAGACATTCCTTCTGGCCTAGAGGCATCTTGAAAAATTTCTGAGACACTGAGGGCACTGTAAACTACCAAAGTTTGAGAACCTTTGGTTTCTATTTTTCTTTTCTCCTCCCCAAGTCGTTGACATTTGGTCTTCTTTCTTAAACCAACTTGGTGCTCCGCCCGCCCCCCCTTTAAAATTTTTTTTTTTAAGAAACTGAAAGAGAAAGAGAGAGAGAAGGGGGGTGGGGGGAGAGAAAGTGCGTTCAGGGGAGATGAGCAGAAGGAGAGAAAGAGAGACTCTCAAGCAGGTTCTGGTGCAGGGCTTGATCCCATGACCCTGGGATCATGACCTGAGCTGAAAATCAAGAGTCTGATGCTCCACCCACTGAGCCACCCAGGTGCCCCTGGTGCTTCCTTCTTCTTCTTCTTTTTTTTTTTTTTTTTAATTTTTTAAAATGTTTATTTATTTTTGACGGAGAGAGAGAGGGAGACACAGAATCCGAAGCAGGCTCCAGGCTCTGAGCTGTCAGCACAGAGCCTGAGGCAGGGCTCAAACTCATGAACAATGAGATCATGACCTGAGCCGAAGTCGGACGCTCAACCAACTTAGCCACCCAGGCGCCCCCCACTGGTGCTTCCTTCTTATCTGGCCCCTTCTCCCTCTCTTCAGTTAACATCAGCCAATTTCTCTTTGGCGCTGATGTCACAAGTGGTAAGTGGTACCATGGTACCACTTATCACAATACAAAGGATGCATCTCTGTCATGAGATTGGAAACTCTGAAATCTGGAAAAGTATTTCTTTCTTTGCCCGCTTCCCCCTGCCCCCCTCAGGCTACAATGTCCTGGTTCTGCCACCAGTAACAAAAAGAATTTCAGCAGATCTAGTTCCCTGTTGCTGGACACTGTGAATTGTCTCACGGTCTTTCTTATTTTATTTTCAGTTTCCCTAGATTTGAAGGAACGGAGAGAGGAAGGAATAGGATCTGACTGGTGCTCAAAAATCAGTCTTTTCTGTGTTTCAGCCCTCGCTGAGCACTATCTACCTCTCAAGCAGCCAGTGCCAAAGTTGCACCACGGAAGCACCCTTACTTATCTTACAGACTTCATCCTCCTTCCCAGATGGTGCCATTGTCATGGGAACAGCAAGCATATTGGCCTCTCTGTCACCTTGGGATAGGAAATTTCTCTGTACTGTCTGAAAAGAGGTTCATCCAAAGATATTGTTAAGAGAATGAAAGGTAAATTCACAAAATGGGAGAAGACACTTGCAACACTTATAAATTAGCAAGAGATAGATAGGCACCCTGTAGAAAATAAATAAGAGAACTGAACAGGTGCTTCATAAAACAGGATATATAAATGGCCAATGAATCTCAAAACGTGTTCAGCTTTCTCAGTAATCAGAGAAATGCAGATTAAATCTTTAATTATTCTCTACAACAGAAAAACTAAAATTAATAAAAGACTGACAATACCAATAAGAAAAAAAAATTTGTAGCAGGGTCATTTCTATTCTTCCAATCTGGAAGCATCCCAAAGTCCTTCAACCATAAAACATACATAAATTATGGTATATTCATCATGAAGTATTGTACAATAATGGAATTGAACAAACTGTAGCTACGTGCGACGACGTGGCTGAGTTCCACAAACACACCGGCTTGAGTGAAACGGTTCAGAAACAAAAGGACATATGGTTTTTGAGAGTTGCTCTACCATGTTACATTCCCACCAGCAATATATGAGTGATTCAGTTTCTCTATATCCTTTCCAGCATTCGCTATTGTCACCATTTTCTAATGTTTAATTTCAGTTGCTCTAATAAATACTTATAATTCGTTACCCTAATAATATGTGTGTAGGGATATCACACCTTGGTCTTAATTTGCATTTTTCTAGTGGCTAACAATACTGAACATCTTTTTGTGTGCTTATTCGCCACCCATATTTTCCTTCATGTCTTCAGCCATTTTCTACCCAGATTGTTTGTGTTTTCAGTGTTGATTTTTGAGAGTTTTTGCATAGTGTAGATGAGTCCTTCGTCATGCGTGTGATTTGCAAATATTACCTTTTCTTTCCATTACCTTAACAGGGTCCTTTGCAGAGCAAAAATTTGAAGTTTTGATTTATTTAAATTTATTATTTTTCTCTTTTGTGGATCATATTTTTAGGGCCACATATTGGAACTCTTTATTGAGCCCTAGGTCCTGAAGATTCCTGCCTACATTTCTTCTAAAAGTTTAATAATCTTATGTTTTACATTTAAATCTGTTTTGATTTTTGTATAAAGTATGAGGCAGGTCTAGGTTTATGTTTTTGTCTGTATATACCCAATCACTCCAGCACCATTTGTTGAAAAGACTACCCCCTTCCTCTATCAATTTGTTTTCCCATCTCTGTCAAATACTAGTTGGTCCTCATTATAGGGCTATTTCTGGGCTGTCAAAGCTGAACCATTGACCTATGTATCCAAATCAACTCCAGTACCACTTGATTTTGCTTACTGTATTATGTAATAAGTCTTGAACTTGGGCTGAGTGATTCCTCCAAGTTCATTCTTCATTTTCAGAATTATTTTAGTTAATCTCATTACTTTACCCTTCCACATAAATTTTAGAATAATCTTGCTTACATCGTAAAAATTCTTTCTGAAATTTTGATAGGAATTTTGTTAAATCTGCGCATCAGTTTGGGAGGAATTGACTTCTCTAATATGTTGAGACTTCCATGACTATATGACTCTGGTATGTCTCTCCATTTATTTTTATCTTCTTTTGATTTCTTTAATAAACATTTTGTAGTTTTCAGTACAAGTTTTGTTAGATTTATTCCTCAGAAAATTATTTTTTAAATATCAGTTTCCATGTGTTCATTGCTAGTATATAGAAACATAACAGATTTTTGGATGTCGATCTTATCTATGCTAATGTATATATTCAGGGCTATAAATCTCATTCTTGCCACTGCATTAGCTGCATGTCATAAATTTTGGTATGCTGAGGATTCATTTTCATTCAGTTCCACACATTTTTTATTTCTCTTGAGACTTTCTCTTTGACTAATGGATTATTTAGAAAGGTTCTGTTTAGTTTTTATGTTTTGATGATATCTCTTTTATCTTTCCATTATTGGCTTCTGGTTTGATCCCATTGCAGTCAGAGAACCTGGTCTTTATGATTTTTATTCTTGTAAGTTTGTTGCGGTTGGTTTTATTCCAGGATGTGGTCTAGGTTGGTATATGTTCCTTGGGTATTTGAAAATATTGTTTTCTGCTATTGCTAGGTAAATTGTTCTTAAGTATCAATCAGGTTCTGTTTGTTGATGAAGTAGTCAGGTTCTTCAGTGTCCTTGCTGACTTTCTCTTTAGCTGTTCTATTAATTCAAGAGAAAGGAGTATTGAAGTTTCCAACTGTGTGGATTTCTCTGTTTCTTCTTTCAGTTATGCACACACACATTTTGTAGCTCTGGTTTTGTTGTTGTTGTTGTTGTTTGTTTGTTGTTTTTTGTTTTTGTTTTTGTTTTTTTTGGTTCACACACATTTAGGATTGTTGTATCTACTTGATGGATTGACCTTGTTATTATTTTGTGTATTCCTCTGTGTCTCTGATAGATTACTTTGCTCTGAAAGCTACCTTATCTGATATTAATATAGCCATCCTTCCTTTCTTTTGATGAATATTTGCATGGTATATGCTATTTCATCTTTTTACTTTCAAATTATGTATGTCATTATACTTGAAGTGAATTTCTTAAAGAAAACATATTCTTGGGTCATGTTTTAATCCACTCTGATAGTCTCTTTTAAAAGTCCTTTATATTTAATGTAATTATTATACACTAAAATGTTTTATATTTTGTTTTCTGGTTATCTCTGTTTTTCACTTCTGGTTCTCTTTTCCTACTTTCTGTGAACTAACAACATTTTTTTTTTAGAATTCTATTCTCTTTTGTGTATAGAGTTTTTGAGTGTATCTCATTTATAACTTTTTTAGTGGTTGCTTTGGATATTATATTACAGGTACATACTTATCAAATTCTACTGGTATTCGTATTTCATTAGTTTAAGTGAAGTGTAGAAACCGTCCTTCCCTTTGCATCCATATATTTCCCCCATTTATAATTGTCTAAATATTTCCTCTACATCCATTGCAAACCACACTAGACAGTGTCACAATTTTTACTTCCACTACTGAACATAGTTTAGAAAGCTCAAGAGAAGAGAGAAATTCTTTTGTAATTACACACGTTTGCTTTTACCAGTTTCTTCTGTGTCCTGATGTTCAAGATAATAATTTCCTTTCCATTTGAAGAACTTCTGTTAGCCTTCTCTATTTTATTTATTTATTTATTTATTTATTTATTTATTTTTTTTTTTAACGTTTATTTATTTTTGAGACAGAGAGAGACAGAGCATGAACGGGGGAGGGGCAGAGAGAGAGGGAGACACAGAATCGGAAGCAGGCTCCAGGCTCTGAGCCATCAGCCCAGAGCCCAACGCGGGGCTCAAACTCACGGACCCCGAGATCGTGACCTGAGCTGAAGTCGGACGCTTAACCGAATGAGCCACCCAGACGCCCCTAGCCTTCTCTATTTTAAGGAAAATATGTTGGTGACAAACTTTCTTAACCTTCCTTTATCTGAGAATGTCTGGATTTCCCTTTCATCCCTGAAAAGTAGTTTCCCTAGATATAGAATTATAGGTTGTCAGTTCTTTTTTTTTTAAGCATTTGAAAACTGTTGTGCTATGTCCTTTTGACCTTCATGGTTTCTGATCAGAAATTCTGTCATTGGAAAAAAAAATTTCTGTCATTTGAATTGTTTTTCCTCTGTTGGTATGTGTTATTTCTTTCTGACTGCTTTTAAGGTTTGTTTGTTTTTTTCTCTGTTTTTAGTTTTCAAAAGTTTGCCTATGTATCTTAGCATGGATTTCTTTGGTTTTATTCTGTTTGGAGATTGCTCACCTCTTGATTTGTAGGTTATGCTTTTGTCAGGTTTAGCAAGTTTTCAGTCATTATTTCTTCGAATATTTTTTCATTCCCATCCCCTTTCTGATCTCCTTCTGGGATTTTAATGACATAAATGTTTGATCTTTTGTTATAATCCCACGTGGCTCTGGGACTCTGTTCAATTTTTATTTTTTTAATTTTTTGCTCTATTTTTTCTCTGTGTTGCAGATTTGATCATCTTTATCGTTCTGTCTTGAGGTTCACTTATTTTTTCTTCTTTCCTCTCCACTTTACTATCGATCCCATCACTGAACTTTTCATTTTGTCTATTGTTGTTTTTAGCTCTAAATTCTTTCTTTGGTTCTTCTTATATCTTCCATATATTTGCCAAGATTTTCTATGTCTTCGATGTGTTTCAAGTTTCTGTATTTGATCACTGAAGTATTTTTATGATGGCTGCTTTAAATCCTTGTCAGATAATTCCAAGATCTGTGTCATCTTGGTGTTGATGTCTGTTGATTATATTCTCTCATTTAGTTTAAGATATCCCTAATGTTGTATATGACAAATGATTTTATTTTTCAGACCCAGATATTTGGATATTATAAGAGTCAAGATCTTGTTTAAAGCTTGTGTTTGGGAAGGGCCTCTCTGACACTACTCCAGTAGGGGAAAGGGGGTGCGGTTTTGTTACTCCTGAGTGGCCATAAAAGTCTCAGTTCTCCACTTGACCTCTCTGGGGACAGGTGGGACTCCTTTGTATTGCTGCATGGGTAGGGTGGGGGTTTAGTTGCCCCCTAGGCCTCTGATGATACCACCTTGGCACCCTGGCATACTTTCTTTTCTTCACATATTTAAAATGATAGATCTAAAAGTATTTCTCCATCAACAATCAAATCATAAGCCAACAAGGAAACTACGTATTTAGATCTGGTAACTGTTCTGGCTGGTTCCTTTTGAGAGGATAAGATAGCACTCCTGGCAGGAAAGGCCTTTGTGAATGCAAAGCCAGCAGTCATTTAGGCAGAGGAAATTTCTGGTTACGGCTAACCCTGCCAATTGTTTTAGTTTGGTTTCCCCAGAAGCAAACCTTGAGGGAAGTAAGAGTTTGTTTGAAGGTGCTCCCAGGAAACAGCAAAGGAGGGGGAGCTGGGAAGGAAGGAGTGTAAGTGGAGGCAGCCAAGAAAGAGTGCCTTGTGAAGCAAATAACCAGTGTGGGCACTGAGAGCTCAATCCTGCTGTGGTACTGTGGGCACGGGCATAATACACACAGCTCAGGGTATGATGGGGCTGGGGTTTTATACATTAGTTCCTGTCTGTTTCTGCTCAAGGGCTGCCTGGAATGTGGGGGTGGGTGCAAAGGGGTGTTCATTTTTTGATGCTGGCTAAGAGGATAACAGCTGTCACAGAAAGTCCCCAGCGCAGAGCTTAAATGATCAGCTGGAAGTCAGCCTGGTAAACTACTGTGACAAGGCCTGATGGAGAATGGAAGAGCACCAACAGTATTAGCAACACTAACCGAGTAGTTAACTAGAAGCTGCCTGCAATGCTTTACTAGCATATTTTGGTACCTGGATGAAAAAATAATGTGGTCATTAGCTGGATCCGTCCCTCCATGATTGTTTCTTTATAGGTTGCAGGAACACTATTCACTGGGGGAGCTTATCTGCCCTGTGTCTTGCTTTACCATATTCACTGTCTTTTTTTTAAGATTATTTATTTTAAGAAAGAGAGAGAGATCAGGGAGGGGGCAGAGAGAGAGGAGAGAGAGAATCCCAAACAGGCTCCGCCCTGTCAACGCAAGCCCCATGCAGGGCTCGAACTCTTGAAGCATGAAATTATGACTTGAGTGGAAATCAAGAGTTGGTCGCTTAACTGACCCAGCCACCCAGGCGCCCCCTCCCATCTTCACTGTCTTTTTAAAGAACTTTCCCTATTCCAGCCTTCTTCAAAGCCATCCTCAGTGTTCACCAACAACCCCGAGTCTCCTCTCTCTAAGGTGGTTTTGGGCAAATCAAGGATGAGAGGCTAAAAACTGAGTGTGCTACCATTGCAGGTGGAGCTACATTCTAACAGGGGAATGAGTGAACTTCTTGCGGGCAGGTTCGGGCCTCTGAGCCTCTAAGAGAGGCTGTCTGCTGTAAAGTGGGAAGGGAATGCCAGCCTCGCTCTTCTCAGGCTTTGATAACATACAATAGCAACTGCAAATGGGTGGCCACCTACCGCTCTTCTGGATCCAGTCCACCTCTGGTTTCAGCTTAAGGACAGAGCCCGCCCCTCTAAACGTTCCATCGGGCAAGTGAGCCCCGTGAACCAGTAAATTAATAGTAGGCCCAGTGTTGTAATGCAGATGCCTGGGAGGAAGACGTCTGTCATTTCCTGAGCCACTCAATGCTTTGGGGGAAAGTAATTTAGTATTTTGGTTCTTCACCTGTCAAGGGATTAGAAATAATATCGAACTGTCTCACTGAGGCAGATTGTAAGAATTGATTGCATGAATCAATTGAATGTACAGTTGTTTCATTTTCCCTGTAACCACATAGGATGCTTTCCTTGCTGGGACCCTAAGACACTATAAGAAGGAAGTGTTGCTTCTGTGCCTTGGTTGCATCAAGCCTCAGAAAAATGTAAAAATGTGAAGACACCAATTTACATGTATGGAGACCATGTCTCTTATTTCCTAAAGGCTAAATAGGAATATTATCCATTCTTTATGTTTTGTCTAGGCTCAGAATGGAAGAATATGGAATCAAACAATGAAAACCCTTTTAAATGCCTTAAATGTACCTGTAAAATACTCACATGGTTAGAAATATCCCACCCGCTGTAAGAAATGTGAAATTTAGTGAAGATAAAGATTCCCTCTGAATGATCTTTCTCTGCCATCTCCAGTGGCAGCCAAAAATGACATTGCTTTTGACTTAAGAAATAGGACTCAAAACCAGTCTGTGGAATCAGTCCAGGACTTTCCCCAAATCTGGCTTCGGTTGAAAGACAATCTTTTTGGATAAACCCCAAACCCCCCCAATTAATATTCTTTTAATGTCAGACCAAGAATTAACACGAACAAGAAATTGGTTTTAGGTATACACCTCATATAGCCAAAGTTTTGAATGATTGGATGATTCAGCAAACTATTCTTTTATTTAGTGTTTGTATTAGTTTCTTAGGGTAATAGATGAAGATAAGCATGGTGGGTTACAACAAAAGAAATGTATTCTTTCATGGTTTTGTAGGCTGGAAGTCAAGAATCAAGGTTTGGGTAGGGTTGTCTTCCCCCTGAAGGCTCTAGGGGAGAATCTTTCCTCACCTCTTTGGGCTTCTGGTGGCTCCAGGCCATTCATGATTTGTGGCTCCATCACACCAATCTCTGCTTCTGTCTTTACATGGCCTGATCCCCTGTATGTCTCCTCTATCACACTGGTAATTGGATTTAAATTTCACCCAGAGAAGCCAGGATGACCTTATCTGGAGATCCTTAACTTAGTTACATCTGCAGAGACCTTTCTCCTAAATAAAGTCATATTTTATTTTATTAGGGGCCACTATTTAATCCATTATAGTATTTCTTTTTAAAATTTTTTTACTTATTTATTTTTTGAAAGTAAACTCTATGCTCAATGTGGGACTTGAACTCAGGACCCCGAGATCAATAGTCACATGTTCTACTGACTGAGCCAGACAGGTGCCCTAGTATCTTTTTTTTTTAAATATGCTTTTCATGGGATTAAAATTGTAGTAAAATTATGGCTGTCTCAGAAAAGCAAATTCCTTTTCATTCTTTATTCATATTTTCTCTCTCTAGCATTTTAGCTCTTTGAGAAGACAAAATTACTTAAAGGTTTACAAATCCACTTAAAGTTTTAAAAATCCCTCTAAAGGTCTCCAAATGCCTGCCATTCTCTGTTAGTTCAAGAAGGATTCTCTACAAGGTGATAGGGCTTCATGAATTGAACCATTTCTGGGGTGCCTGGGTGGCTCAGTTGGCTAAGTGTCCGACTCTTGGTTTCAGCTCAGGTCATCATCTCATGGTTCGTGAGTTCGAGCCCCCAGCAGGGCTCTGCTCTGACAGCTCCAAGCCTGTTTTGGATTCTCTCTCTCCCTCTCTCTCTGCCTCTCCCAGCTAGTGCTCTCTCTCTCTCTCTCACATAGATAAACAGTAAAGAAAAAGAAGAATTGAACCATTTCACTTTCAGTCATCTCCTTTATCTCAAAAGTTAGAAACCAGTGAGGAGGAAGGACTCTGATTAGCAAGGCCAAGGTCATGTGTGCTGCCCTCTCTCAACCTCTGCATGGGGGTATGGAGTGAGCAAGAATGCTGAGCAGGGGAAAGCATGGCGTTCCCACAATTTCTGAAAATAGTTCTCAGTGAGGTATTCTAGTGGAAAGGGGGTACTTCCAGAGAAAGAGAGAAAATTTCCATAGCTGATCCAAAACCTAACTTTCAAAATTGATCTTCTCCCCATTTCCATGTGTTTCCTTGGTGTGTCTAGACAGCCTGACAAGTAATTCCTTTTTTTATGACCATAGACATCTCAGGCCACCCGTGGTTGCTACCACGTCATGCTCAAATGGACTAATGCTGATGATATGCACACAAACAAACTTGTGATGATCAGGCCTCCCGTGTGGCTTGCCTACTGGGAGAGAATTCAACAGCAGGCCTGAAATCATTTTCTGGCCTGCTTGACTGTAAATGTAAGAGCTGGCCTTCTGGTTGCATACTTTCATGACTTGTGAGCTTTCCCAGGGAGAACGAACAACCCCAGTTCTTGTCAGATTTCAGGAGTCATGCACGTCTCTCCTTCCATTTACAATTCTTGAGGATCAATTTAATTTGAGTCCTTCCTGGTTCTATCAAAGAAGGCTAAGAGTTTAGGGTCAGACTTTATAGACACAGCTGCTCCGGGTCAACTCCTATACCTGGTAACACTGACGGTAGGGGGATAACTTTCTGTGGGGTGGGAAAGTATCTTAAAAGGTGTCTATTTTACCCAATATCCCTCTTTCCTATGCTTCTAAACGTTTCTTTTTCAAAAGAAGTATATGAAAATACTGTTTTAATAACCTAAAAAGAGAAATGGGCCTGAAATATTTCTTAAAAAGGATTATTAAAAAAATTCAGTGGCTCATGATACCTTTTACTCTGAAATATTTGTGCAATGAATAGGTTATGATTGTTAATATAACATTTTATTACAATCCTATATTCATGTAAATGCTTCTTCAGCTTCAAAGCAAATTGTTTGAGGGCAGGATTGTGCCTTAATAATCTCTTTTAGTTTCTGCACACAGAAAGCTCAACTAAGTTTGCTAAGTTTGTTATTCTAGGTAAGTGCTGCCCAACAGAACTCTCCGTGAAGATGGAAATACCCTTTATCTATGCTGCCTGCTACAGTAGATACCAAACATTGTTGGCTGCTGAATATTTGGACAATGGTTGCTGTGATTACAGAACCAAGCTTTTTATTTTATTTATTCTTAATTAATGTGAATATAAATTGAAATGGCCACATATAAACAAGGAGGAAACCAAGTATTACCTGTAATTGCAGCTACTGTATCAGATGTGATCTCCTTGCTTGAGCAAATTAACGCATCGCCTGGTACCTGGTATGCAGCTATTGACCATGCTGATGCTTTTTTCTCCATACCTGTCCTTGGAGACCACCAGAAGTGTTTGCTTTCACCTGGAGTCTAGAGCAAGAGAAGGCTCTGCAATCGGTTGAGGCTAACTTCCAGTTACTCTGCCCCTTGGGCCATCTGATCCAGCTGATCCACTGGTGCTGGATGTGTCAGTGGCAGAAAAGGGTACATTTGGAGTCTTTGGCAGTCACTATAGGTGAATTGAAGAGTGGCCTGTTAGGGTCTAGGGGCAAAGTCCTGTCACTTTCTGCACATAATTACTTTTCTTTTGAGAAAAAAGCTCTTGGCCTGCTGCTGGGCCTTAGCAGAGACTGAACGCTTAACCCTGGGTCCCCAAGTTACCATGTGGCCTGAGCTGCCCAATAGGAAGTGGGTGTTACCTGAACCACAAAACTATAACGTTGGGTGGGCACCGCAGCACTCCATCATCAAACAGACGTGGTATATACATGATCAAGCCCAAGTAGGTCCTAAGGCCCAAGTAAGTTACATGAAGAAGTGGCCCAAATGCCCATGACACCCACTTTTGCCTTTCCTCACACACTGCCTTCTCTTTCCCAGCCTGTGTCTATGATCTCATGGGGAGTTCCTTATGATCAGTTAACAAAGACAAGATTACTCAGACCTGGTTTATGGGTGGCTCTGCCTGATATACAGGCACTGTTTAAAAATGGACAGCTACTTCAGCCCCTTTCTGGGGTCTCCCAATAGGACAGTGGTGAAGGAAAATCCTCTCAGTGTGCAGAACTTTGAGCAGTGCACCTGGTGGTTCACTGTGCTTGGAAGAAATGGCCAGGCATGTGATTATATACTGATGCATGGGCTGTAGCCAATGGTTTGACTGATGGTCAGGGACTTAAAAAGAACATGATTTAAACATTGATTACAAAGAAATTTGGGGATGACGTATATGGATAGACCTCTCTGAATGGGGAAAAAAATGACAATATTTGGAGAATGCTCACCAAAAGGTGACTTCAACAGACAAGGTTGTTAATAATGGGATGGACAGGATGACCCATTCTGTGGCTAATATTCAGCCCCTTTCCACAGCTACCCCTGTTATTGCTTGATGGACACATGAGCAAAGTGGCCATGGTAGTAGAGTGGAGGTTATAAATGGGATCAGCAACATGGACTTCCATTCACCAAGTCCAACCTGGCTATGGCCACTGCCCAGTGCCCTGTCTGCCAGCAGCAGAGACCAGTCCTGAGTCCCAGATATGGCGACATTTCCCAGAGTGACTAGCCAACTATCTGATTACATTGGACTACTTCCATCATGGAAGGGGCAGCACATTGTTCTTACTAGAACTGACATTTACTCTGGGTATGGATTTTTCTTTCCCATGTGCAGTGCTTCTGCTAAAACTATTATCTGTGGACTTACAGAATACCCTATCCATCATCATGCTTTTCCACATGGCATCACTTCTGATCAAGGACATCATTGCACAGCAAATGAAGTGTGGTGATGGTCCCATGCTCATGAAATTCACTGGTCTTACCATGATTCTCACCACCCTGAAACAGCTGGATAGATATAATTGTGGAATGGCCTTTCGAAAATTTGTTTACAGCATCAACTAGGTGGAAACTCCTTGCAAAGCTAGGACGAGGTTCTCTCAGAAGCTATGTGTGTTCTAAATCAGCATCTAATAGATGGTGTTGTTTCTTCCATAGCCAGGCTTCCTGGATCCAGGAATCAAGGGGTGGAAATGGGAGCAGTATCACTCACTGTTACTTTTATTGACCCACTAACAACTTATTTGCCTCCTATCCCTGTGATCTTATGTTCTGCTGGCCTGGAGGACTTCTTTCTAAAGGGAGGAATGTTTCCTCCAGGAGACACAGTAATGATTATATTGAACTAGAAGTTAAGACTGCTACCCAGCCATTTGGAAACCCTCATACCTCTGAATTAACAGGGAAATAAGGGAGCTGGCTGTGGTGACTGAGTGTGTTTGGGAAATTGGACTGCTATGCCACAATCAAGGTAAGGAAGAATATGTCTGGAATATAGGAGATCCTTTAGGCGTCTCTAAGTATCACCGTGCTCTGCAATTAAAGTTATGGACAACTACAACAACACAATTCAGGCAGGACTAATATTGGCCCAGACTCTTCAGGGATGAAAGTTTGGGTCATCCCACCATGTAAAGAACCACAACTGGCTGAAGTTCTTGATGAAGGTAAAGAGAATACCGAATGAGTAGTAAGATGGTAATTATAAATACCAACTAAGACCATGTGACCAGTTACAGAAATGAGAGATGTAATTGTCATGAGTTTCTTACTTCTTATTTTGTTATAAATGTGTGTTTGTGTGAGTGTGAGTGTCCAACAAGTACCTTTGTTTTCTTCCTTCTCTTACTCCTTTATTATATAACCATGTTATATTGATTTTATATCATGTTATTGAAGTATTATTAACTTTGTATCATAGTATTTAAGTTATAGCATATCAGAGAGAAGAGTAAACATCACTCAAGAACTTTGTGTCCTCTCTGGGGAAAGAATTTAGTGAGTTTTTGGTTGTTGCAGGAAAGTCAAGTGGAAGTATGACCTTGTTAGTGTCTCTCTTTGGAGACTAACAATGGTATAAGGAGAACCAAATTGACAGGGGGTTAGCTTGTGTTGGTTAATTTTATGTGTCAACTTGGAGGGTGTTTTGGATGAGATTAACTTTTAAATCAGTGAACTTTGGATAAGCAGATTGCTCCCCATAATGTGGACGGGCCTCATCCAATCAGCTGAAGGCCTGAATAGACAAAAAGAACTGCCTCTCCAAGCAAGGGGAAATTCTCCATCAGAAGACCTTTTGACTGGAACTGTACCACCTTGGGTCTCCAGCCTGCTGACCCATACTGCAGATTTTGCACTCACCTATCTCCATAAATGTGTGACCCAATTCCTTATTACACACACACACACACACACACACACACACACACCTTATTGATTTTGTTTCTTTGGAGAATCCTGGTGTGACAAATACAGGTGATTCCAATGGTGGAAAAAGATTGAAAATCAATAGTCAAAACCAATTATGGTTATTCTATTCCTCTTAGCACAGATTGCTGTAAGAATGCAAATGTGTTTCTGCCTATTGCTACAACAATCACTTGTAAGAGGAATGGAATAACAGTAATTTTAAAATGCAAAATCATAAAATTTCTCAAGGATAACACTGCAGAAATTCTAGATGGCTATGGGTTTGATAATCTACTTTGTAGATACAACACCAAAAGCATGATCTATGAAAGAAAAAAAATAATGAGTTAGACTACATTAAAATGAAAACCTTTAGCTCTGTGAAAGATACTGCAGAGAGAGGGGTGCCTGGGAGGCTTAGTCAGTTAAGTGTCCAACTCTTGATTTCGGCTCAGGTTATGATCTCACAGTTCGTGAGATCAAGCCCCACATCAGGCTCTGTACTGACAGTACAGAGACTGCTTGAGATTTCTCTCTCTCTCTCTCTCTGCTCCTCCCGGCCCCCTTCCTCTCAAAATAAATAAAGAAACATGAAAAGAAAGATACTGCAAAGAGAATATAAAATTATCCACTACCTAAGAGGAAGCCTCTGCAAAAACATGTCTGATAAAGGATTGGTATCTAAAATGTTCAAAAACCTTTAAAAATTCAATAATAAGACAACAGAGAATCCAATTAAAAAATGGGTCAAAGGTTTGAACAGAATTCATCATTGTGGTAGTGGGATGTGGAGGAGGGAGGGGTTCTCATCTCTAAAAAGGTTTTCTTCTTTATTAAAAAGTGATGCAAATAAGGATCATTCTTTCCCCAGGCCTTGGATGTTGCCATATGAAGATGAGATGCTCAGACCTTCTCCAGCTGCCCTGCAGCCACGAGGAGACAAAGTGTTTTTAATTTTAAATTCCAATCATTTATTGTTTGTATATAAGCAATTGACTTTTGTATATTAACTTTATATCCTGAAATTTCACTATACTAACTTATTCATTCCAAGAATTTTTTTGTTGGTGGTGGTTCTCGGGGATTTTCTACAAAAATAATCATGTTGTCTCTGAACAAAGCTTAATTCTTCTCAATTTATATATTTTTTTCTTTTCTTATCTGATTGCATTAGCTAGGACTTTCAGTAGGAAGTGGTAGAAGGGGATATCCTTGCCTTATTCCTGATCTTTGGGAGAAAGTTTATCACCACTAAATTGCTACCAGTACACTTTTCATTGATATACCTTGTCAGGTTGTGAAAATTCACTTCTATTCCTGGTTTGCTGAGGGTTTTTATCATAAATGTGTGCTGGATTTTGTCAACTGCCTTTCTATTTGTATAATTATGTTTTTTTCTCTTTTAATGTATTGATATGATAGATTACATTAATTGATTTTTAAATGCCAAGCCAGCTTCCATACCTGGAATAAATTATATTTATGGGGCATAATTGGTTTTATACATTGTTGACTTCAATTTTCTCTTGTTTCATTTCTCATGTTTCATTGAGGATTTTTGCATCCATGTTCATGATCTGTAGATTTCCTTTCTTGTAACTTCTTTGGTTTTGGTATGAGGATAATGATGGCCACATAGAATGAGTTAGGAAGATTTCTCTCTCTAATTATGAGCAACAGATTGATATCATTTTCTTTCCTTAATGTTTCCTAGAATTCATCAGTGAACCCATCTTGGCTCGGCATTTGTTGTTATTAATTATTGATTTAATTTCTTTAACAAATACAGGCCTCTTTAGATGATTTATTTTCCCTTGGATTCATTTGGTATATTTTGTCTTTCAAAGAATTGCTTCTTTTCTTCTGTCTTAAACTGTTTCCCTGCCCTGTCTGATTTTTAAATGAGCATTTTATTTGACTCCATTTTCTCTGTTCTCTTTGCATTTCAAGTATAGTTCTTTTTTTAAATTGTTAGTGGTTGTCTAGAGTGGGCTATATACATTTACAACTAAATCCACTTTCAAATAACAATATACCACTTCACAGTTAGGGCAAGTACTTTATTACTGAGTCTTCTCAATTGCTGTCTCCTATCCTGTATGACAATTGTGTCATTCATTTCATTCATCTATAACCTATAATCACTTGATACATTGTTGCTATTATTATTATTTTGAACAAATCACTACACTTGTTAGATTAATTAAAGCCAAGAAAATAGAACCCTTCATTTAATCCTTCTCTAATTCTCTTTCTGTATATATGTATATCTAAGTTTCTGACCCTTATAATTTTCCTTCTCTCTGAAAAACTTTAACTTTTCTTGCAAGTTGGCTCTACTGGTGGCAAATTTCTTCCTTCTATTTTTGTTTGTTTGTGAAAGTCTTTATTTTTCTTTCATTTTTGAAGGATAATATTTTGAAGACACAACTCTGAGTTGATGGAGTTTTATTCCAACACCTTGAATATTTAACTTCCATCTCTTCTTGCTTGCATGGTTTCTGAATGAAGTCTAATGTAATTCTCATCTTTGTTTCTTTAGCATTTGGAATTATCCCCCCCTCTAGATTCATTTAAGATTTTCTTTTTGTCCTTGATTTTTTGAAAGTTTGAAGATGATATTTCCAGGTGTAAATCCTGCCTGGTGCTCTCCAAATGTCCTAGATCTGTGGTGTAATGCCTGTCATTGCTCTTGGATGATTTTCAGCCATTATTAATTCAAATATTTCCTACATTTTTTTCTTTCTCCTCCTTCTGTTATTTCTATTATACATATGCTACTCCTCTTGTAATTGTTCCTCAGTTTGTAGGTATTTTGTTTTCTTGATTTCATTCTTTTTTTCTCTTTAATTTTCAGTTTGCAAATTTTCTACTGATATAGCTTTAAGGTCACTGATTCTCAGCTGTATCTGATCTACTGATGAGCTTATTAAAGACATTTCCTATTTCTCTTCTAGTGTTATCAATTTCCTTTTGATTCTGAAGTTTTCATCTGTTATAGGTAGCAGATATATTACTTACCTGTTCTCACATGTCCACTTTTTTCCATTTGATTCTTAGAGTATCAATCATAGTTACTTTAAATTCTTAAGCTGATAATTCCAAAATTTCTGTCATACTGGTTCTGATGTCTTCTCTGTCTCTGCAAACTCTAGTTTTGCCTGATAACATGCTTTGTAACTTTTTGTTGAATGTGAGAAACAACGTATTGGGTGAAAGGAACTGAGATGATAGGCCTTTAGTGTGAAGGTTTGTGATTCATGGCTAGGGGTTTGATTGTGTTTGCTTTGTGCTCTAGCTGTGGTGTCAGTGACTAAAAAGTCCTCAAGTGTCCTTGTTTTTGTCTTCTCTGTTGTCTTTGTTTTCCTAGAAACTTTCTTAAATAGGATCTGAGGCTTGCAATTCTTTTAGCTGTGATCACTATTATACTATTGTTATGACTTTGTTAAATTAACATTTGTTAAGTGGAGCACCGGGTGCTGGTGGACTGCAGCTCAACAACAAACTCCAAGAAACATTGAAATAGAGCAGTTTATTACTCATGGGTTCTGGTGGAAATATGGGGAATGATTCAAGGGGCTATAGGGGATGACAAGGTGGAGTGCAGACAGAGGAATATGACCTGGAGTGCACACCTTCATTAGGATTCATGGGCTGAGTGCTTTCGGGTTCCCAGACTAGGGCTGGACTAGTCAATTCACACCAAGAATAGGGTTTTGGTAGGCCCCTTGGGGGCTTATCTAAGGGGTATACAAGAGGAAGGCCCCGTGAGGTGGGGGAGACTTTTGATAACAAGGGCTGTTGGGAAAATCACATCAAAGACTTATTTTTGTTGGAGACTCTGTGGGCTACTGTCTGGGACATGCATTTGCATGAAGAGCTGGTGTCAGTTTAAGGTCCCTGCAGGCCACTTTGCCAAACTAAATGGAATATGAACTCTCAATACCTATAGATATAGTGCAGGTATCCAGAGAAGAGGAAGTGTTCTATAGACCTATGATCAGGTCTTAGTATTATTTTAGTGAGTCTGTGTGTGCCCATGGGTTGTGGCATTCATGATGAGTGCTTTTCAGAATCCTTTCCCTGTTAGGGGGAGAGAAAGTCTACAGGGGACTGGATGTGGATATTTTCCTTCCCTTAAATTCTAGTAAAACTGAAATCACTTAGGCTCTGGTAAAATAGTTCCTCTTGAGGCCAGTCTTAAGGATTGCAACGCTCTCGGTGTACTTTGAAAAGATTCCATTTTTCCTTTCCCCTGCCAGAAGAAGGAGGGGATTTTTCTTTAATCTTCACTGTATGAGTCTGATGAGGTTCCTGGAAGGGAAACTAACAAATGTATGCAGGTCCTTCCCATTTATCTCTCAAGCTTGTCAGCACTGAGCCTCTAACAATTCATCAATTACAATTTAGGTTTTCCTATCAGTTTGTGGTTCCAGGAGCTGTGAGTCTCTATTTCCTTGTCTATTTCTTCATTTTTCAGGAGGCTGATCTAAAAGCAGTTGTTGATTTTCAGTTCATATCTCTTTGTTGTGTGAATGGGAGGGATAACTTTCAAGCTCTTTACATGTTGGACCAGAACCTGGAAGCTCCTTTTCCTTCTCTGGCGCTGAGATCTTAGGTCGCCTCTGTAGGGATTTTAAGAGGGAGAAGAGCTTTGCTAGCTTAGGAAAAGACTAGCCAAGGCTAATGTAGAAGGTGGAGGCTTGAAGGCATAGTCAAGTGTGAGGATCTGGCATGGATCTTTGGTTTCTGGGGCAGTCACTCATATAATGCCTTGATTTCTATCACCAAGCTGGTTCTTAGTTTGATCACTAATAATGTCACCACTTCCCTCACGTCTCCACATCATGCCACCACAACTGTCATTTTGATATATAACCTTAACTTTTTGCCAAGAAATTCTTGCTGATTTTCTGTGAAGATTATTACATCTGTACTCAAAAGACTCGAGCAGGAGTTTGAATTCTTCAACTTATTAGCTCTGTATTCATGGGTCAGCAGTTAAGCAGTCTCTGCTTGATTTGGGGGCAGGATGTTGCAATGAAGAGAAAGCTAAGCCAGAGAGCTAAGGACCTAAATCCTAGCCCTGACTCTTACTAGTTAAATGTTTTGGGGCAAGTTTAATTCTCTGAGCATGAAGGAAGATGGACTCCATTCCAAACCAAATTTTCCCCTGGAATGAGGGAGAGCTAGGGACTTCGGCAATGAAAATACGAGTGTACAATCCAGTGAAGGAGATAGAGAAGGAAGGAAACAATTATAACAGAGTGGCATGAGCCCTGCCTGAAAGGAAATGTGACTTAAATCTGCCCAGGAATACTGAGTATTAAAGCTATGTAGAGATTGAGGGTGGGTGGGATGAAAGGTGCAGGGATTGAGGAAGGGACATTCCAGATCCTGATGTGATGCAAGTCCATGCAAAGGATTCTGGCTGTATAGTGAAATATCATTTGCATGTTAAGTAACTCTCTCACAGCTATGATGTCATTAGAAGCTCCATGCAGCAAGGTGTATCCTCAGGTTCGACCAGAGTCCTTTTAGTATGTAGCCCAGTATCATTCTGCTAGTTAACTTCTCATGTATCCCTTGATTGACAGGTCAAGTGCCATGTCCTATATAAGGTACTTTTTGGTGTATTTCCATTTAATTGAAACAACTTTTTAAATATATTTTGATTATTGGTTTATGTATGTCTTCTTCAATTGACCTTTAGCTTGTCTCTGACAAGGACTCTGGCCTTTTATCAGAGCATAGCCAACCTCTGATACAGGCATTGCCATGGCACGTGGCCAAAAAAGCTCACATGGGTGAGGCTCACTGCAGTATTTAACACAGAACTTCAGTCTCAGAGTATGGCTCTGATCTCCTCTTTTTAGTATCTGTTGAACTGGGGAGATTAGTTAACTCTCTGGATTTCAGATTTCTAAGACAAAAAGATAATAAAATATAGAGATGGAATGGAGGTACAGCACTTAGAACAGTGTCTTACACAGTGAGCATTCCACAAAGGACAGCTATTCATAATAATCATTTATTGAGTGGATGAGAAGGGATTTCTCAATAAAACGCTGTAGACTGAGACAGTCCCAGCTTTGCAGAGGCATGAGGAAATGTTGCACACTGTAGTCCTCTCTAGGACCACCCCCTTCACACAGATTGTGGCTTCCCTAGGCACATTGATTAGGTAAGTCGACCTCCGAGGTTCTCAATTACCTCATCTATGAAAAGGGACTGATTTAATACGTTGTTGTGAGTTTCAAGTTAGTAAATGTAAATATGAAGTGCTTAGCACAGTTCTTGATATATAATGATCGATCACTCAGTAAGTCATAACTAGGATTATTAGTTGCATTAGTAGCAGAATAGTGGCAGCACAGATGACATCCTGGGGTTGTTTTGAGGCTTACATGAGGTCATGTGTACATGCCTGGTAGAGCGAGCCCTCAATCAAGCTCAGCTGTGAGTCTCTCTGGCCATGTACCGTATCCCATTTCTTTTTTTTTTTTTTAATGTTTATTTTAATTTTGAGAGAAAGGGTACACGTGAGTAGGGGAGGGGCAGAGAGAGAAAGGAAGAGGATCTGAAGCAGACTCCACGCTGTCAGTGCAGAGCCTGACACAGGGGCTGAACTCACGACTGTGAGATCATGACCTGAGCCTAAGTTGGACGCTTAACCAACTGAACCACCCAGGCACCCCCACCATATTCCATTACTTATGAACTACCTCTTGTCTTCTCTGCCAGCCTCTAGAACCTCCTCTCCAGTGCTCTCCCATTTCTAGCTGTGTGTCATTCTGGGATAAGACACTATGATTCACATGTAAGAAACCCAAGGCGGTTTTCATAGGATTTTAGTTTTGAAGAGGGATGCATTTATCAAAAGTTTGTGTATGATGTTCCCGAAGATCTGAGTGTTTTGCTTCATGACTATTCAAAGATAGGCAATTTTCTTGATTCCTCTTTTTCAGTTTTCATCCAGATGTTTGGTATTACTTGACGAGAAGAAAGCCTACGTGTCACTCTTTTGTCAGTGTTGGAAGCTATTTGTGAATATGCTGGAAATCAAATAACAAAGATATATTCCTCCTTAGCTTTTCCTTTCGCTACATAATCATATTAGTATTCTTGAATTGCAGACCCAACCACAACAGTCACCTGGATGGCAACTTGCATCATACAAATCATGAGTCCAAAGCAAGTCAGATCCACTGCAGCCTCACCATATCTCCAAACATAGCTGAGAGCTAGCATCCAGGAATATAATTCCCTGCTTCTTCTCTCTATATTTGAGCCATGATATGAGTTTGTGATGGAAGAGAAAAAAGAGATGAGTAAAAAGCTAAATGAAGAAGAAAACAAGACCAGAAGTCAGATGATAGAATTGAAATTTACATTATATGCCCACAAATTGGTAAAAACCAAGTAGGCAATGACTTTTTTACCCCCCTCTCATGCTCAAGGTTGTCTCTCTTCATTTGGTACAAGCAAAATCATGGTTAAACAGTATATGCAAATATCACGATTCCTGACTTCATTTAGCCTCACTGCATTTATTAAAGCTCATGTTTAACATCTTGCCTATCCAAAATATAACATATGGACCACGTGGGTGAGTGTGCTAGCAGAGCCTTCACTTGTGCAGCCTTTGATTGTGGAGGCTTCAAAATAACCTGAATGTTAAATTGCTTGTTTTTTTTAAAGATGTTGACTTTTTAAACCCTTTGTAGAAGGAGAGGAAAAACACCTTAGGTAAGAATTTCTTGAAGGCTCCAGGATAGGCTAACAGGGCAAGGAGATCTTTGAAGTACAGGAAGATTTTGAGATGCCCTAGTGGAGGAGGCACGCCCATGGGGGCAGAAGCAGGGGCAGAGTCAGTGAAAAGACTTTCTAAGCCTGAGGGTGAGGGCAAGGCAGCTTTTCAACCTCAGCAAGGAATCTGTTCAAACTATTGTTGTCTGTGTGTTTGTGAGGCTGTTTAAAACTCAGGAAACCAAGAAAACAAAGGACCTTTTTATTAGCATCTCAAAAAGAAAAATTCTATCGGTATACCTAAAAATTTAGTCATTATTTCTGCAATGCCTCTGTAAAGTTTGCATCCTTTGAAAGATGGCAACTAATGAGTTTAGGTCAAAAGCCAGTGGAGAGAACAAATCAACTCTTACAGTCTTTTTAGAGTATGTTTTGAGCCAGTTATATTACAGGCCTGTTTTTCATGATTCCTGCCCCCCAAAATCCTTATGCTTCTTTTTAATGAAATCTATATAGAGGAAGACTGTGGATAAGAAAGGAGAGATAAGAAAATTTGTCAGATGTACAGCATCTAGCAAGTTGTATGAAAGTTATAGATCAATGTTCCATTTTAAGAATTCAATTTCATGTTAGTGAGAACCGAAAACCAGAACTTTTGTATACATCTACAATGTGTTCAAATGAAAATAGTCCGTTGTATTATGGAAAAGCTGTATTTTGTACTTTTGAAATACTAGCAGTTTTAACACAAAGACTTCTTTCTTCAAAAATGTGCAATTTGTTGCATTTTGCTTAGATAATGAATGCAACTTCAATACAATTGTTAATCCAAGCTGTTTAATTCCATCAGACAGGGTTGTGGTGTTGTTTTTTGTTTGTGTTTTTTGTTTTTGTTTTTTCCTAATCTTTGGGTGACTGATTTCAGAGTTAAAAGAATGTCGGCATCATCTTTTGAATAGCAGTTACGATTCTTTGGTTACTACAGGTCATTGTTATAAAATACACAAGACACACCTCCCATGACATTGGTTTCCAACCCTCCCCCTCTCCATCCTCCCATTCCTCTGACTCCCATCCTCCCATTCCCCCCACTCCCATCCCCCACCCCCGCTACAGAGTCTGGAGAACACACTCTGTCTGCAGGTGGGCAGACCCGGACTTGAAATTGCCTTTTTCTCACACAAGCCTTGGGTTCTCCATAAAACATCCAAGTAACTTCCATCACTTTTTCTTTAGGTATAAAACAGAAACAGTGACGCCTACTCTGTAGTGTTCTTTGTGGATTAAACAAGATGATGTCTGTTAAATGTTTGGCTCATGGTATGTAATCTCTCCATGAGTGGTGTTATTATGAAGACTGATGACTGAGGGTAGACTCCATGCCTCCTGGACAGGATTCTTCCCCCACAGCCCACTTTTGTCTTGACTAACCTCTGACTGAAATTTAACATTTTTTTCCATGATGAATGTAAGCAGCAAACCACATCACTTTTGAGACTGGTCCAGAGGCTGCACCTATGGCTCTTAGGAAGTATTGCTTAGATTTATTGGATGTTTCTAATTCCCACCTCTTTTTGAAGCATTGGCATTTTGTGGCAAAGTTAGGCATATTGTGGGTCTCGGGCCACATCCAGTTCCCTGCCTGCTTTTGTGAAGACAGTGGTATTAACATGGCCATTCCTGGTTGCTTACTGTTGTTTAGGGCTGCTTTGTCTGACAGAGTTAGAACTAAGTAGTTGTCACAGAGACCTTATATCCTGCAAGCCTAAAATTTGCCATTTGTCCCTCTATGGAAAACTCTGTTGACCGTGGTATATTAAATTTATCAACTACTGCCAACATCAGATCATTGCTGATTCATACAAGTTCTTTCTCAGATAGAAGTTGACAGGCAACAAAACATTCAATATTAAGGCCCTATTTTAAGCCAGCTACCAAGCTAGGTACAGGGGATTTAAATATCAACAACAACAACAACAAAACACCACACAAACAAACAAGTCATTGCCCTCAAGTCTCCAGTTAAGAGGTGGACTCAGGTAAGAAAACAATTAACTATGACACACTATGGGAAGTGCTATGGTAGATGAGATCATAGGTACTCTGTGAGGATGTTTGACAGTGGTTCCTCATGAAGTCAACCTCAATGGGCAGTCCAACTGTGTTGTTACTACCATAGGTCGTCTAGGAAATGCACACTCTGTGCTCCTTCCCTCAGAAAATTAACATTTGCGGGGCACCTGGGTGGCTCAGTGAGTTAAGTGTCTGACTCTTGATATCGACTCAGGTCATGATCTCACAGTTCTTGAGTTCAAGCCCCACATTGGGCTCCGCATTGACAGTGTGGAGCCTGCTTGGGATTCTCTCTCTCCCTCTCTGCACCTCCTTCACTCATGTTCTCTCTCTCTCTCTCTTAAAAATAAATAAATAAACTTAAAAAAGAATGAGAGAAAATTAACATTTGCTTCAGGGAGCTGACTTAACTCATGAAACATGAGCAAAACCAGGGACAGTTGTTACTCAATTATGCATTAAGTGTAAGTTCATGGGTGACTATAATCTATGAGAACAATGTGTGATGGTGGGTAGAGCCTTGGGTATGCTTAAAAGATTCAGAACAGCTCCACAGAAGAAGTAGGATTTGGATTAATCTTGACCTTCAAATATTTCTGGATCTCACTGTGGTTTTAATTACTTACTGGTCTCTTGGTGAAATTTGCTTGACAGCCTGATGTTGGAAGAAGTAGAGGTAATATTATATATAGCAATATCAACTTTATGAATAATTTCCTAGATGGGTTCTTTTTCAGCTGAGATGTTACTTTGTTACTATTTTCATAGGGAACTTAGTGTTTAGATGACAACAAGTAACTTGTCCTTCTCAAGGACAAAATTTGTTGATTACATTTGTACTTGCCCTAAGCATATCTTTCTTGATTTTATAGATATTTATCATCTTAACTCCTAATCTTTTTTTTTCTTACAGAAATAAACAAAGGTCACTACATAAAAAGAAACAGGGGCTATTTATTCATAGCTGGGATCAGACACCATTACTCGTATTTTGGCAGGTTCAAAGGCTGGCTGAGGAGTGGGAAAACTTTATCATGGAATAAAATAGAAGGCTTCAAGTGTGCCCCATTTGGAGTTTATTGGCATGGAGAAGTTGGAGGAGGGGTCACTTGAAGTGGGACAACTTACGCGATAGTTTTGGGAGCATGTTTGGCTTTTCATGGTTGGTTTTGAGTTGGAAACAAAGACAAAATGTAGAGAAGCTTTCAGTCATTCTTGACCAACTCCTGGAATCCTGTGCCAATTGCCACAGATATTGAGGTTTGGCCTCGCAGGTGGTTGCTACAGATTTTGGATCGGGGTTCTATTGTCATGTATGGTCTGGCCATTGTTTGTATACTCAGTCTCCGACTTTCCTATCTGAGCAGTTTTACTTAGTTACTTATAGAGCACGAGAGTGAGTGGGACAGCGGCGGAGAGAGAGGAAGAGTGAGAATTCCAAGCAGACTCCACACTGTCAGCACAGAGCCCCATGAGGGGCTCAAACTCACAAACCGCGAGATCGTGACCTGAGCAGAGATCAAGAGTCCCACACTTAACTGACTGCTCCACCCAGGCACTGTAAGAATACAACCATTTTTTTTGTATGCCAAAAACAAATGCTTGTCAAATTGCAGGCAATATAATCAAAGGTAGTAGAAATTACCAAAACTCTCATAATGGGAGCTTGGAGTGATTGGTATTCTTAATTCATATCTCTGTCACTGAGTGAATGTTTATTTGTAAGATATCTGCCTGACTTTCAAGAGGAACTGTTTAACTTTCAACAAAATAAGATTCTACTCAAAATTAAGCTATACATTTAATCATAGGAAATAGAGTCAAAACCCTAATATTATCTAAAAAGTTTCAAAACTATGCTGTTGATCCTAAAGCTGCTAAATATGTCAAGAATACAAACAATTATGGACTCTGAAAGACAATGTGTCTCCTTAATGTTATTCAAGGAGGTTGAGGGGCCAAAAATTTTATTAGAACAATCTTTTATCTTTTTAAAAAAATTTTTAATGTTTATTTATTTTTGAGAGAGAGAGAAGACAGTGAGAGACAGGAATGGGCAGAGAGAGAGAGAGAGGGAGACACAGAATCTGAAACAGATTCCAGGCTCCCAACTATCAGCACAGAGTCTGATGCAGGGCCCTAACCCACAAAGTGGGAGATCATGACCTGAGCTGAAGTCAGTAGCTTACCCGACTGAGCCACCCAGGTGCCCATAGAACAATCTTTAATTTCTCAGTTAAGAAGCTTTTTGTAATAACAGAAGGAGAAGAATGATAAATTAGTATGTGATATGTATGCTATATTTGTTTAGCTTTAAAAAAAAGCACACAGAAACCAAACATATGCACTTTTTTGTTTCTCCAAATACTTGTTATTTAATCTATGATGCAGCTTCCATTTGATGATGTTTCAAAATTAAGAAACTAGTGTACCCTTATTTTAGATTAAGGAAGCACAGATTCTTCTCATAGTTTTTATCTCCAAAATTTTACCTATGATCATTTTCTTTTAAACTCATATCCCAATTTTTTGAATTGTTGATTTCATTGATTAAGTGCCTCCATGGTCCACCTATCCTGACTCTTTTGTGCCTTAGCAAAGAGTTGTTTGGCAGCTAATAGCTAATGTTTCTCTTGGTATGCTTTTCCTTGCTGGAGTTGTGACCAAATATTTCAAAATTTTATTCTTGTGCTTTTAAATGCAAATTCAAGTCTGTGGGAGAGAAAATATTTTGAAAAATCTTGCCCCTCGCTTTATGATTTGCATATTGGAACAAGTCAGGATCTACCTTTCAGATGCTTGCCGACCACAGCTTGCATGATATGCTCTGAACATTTCATAATTAAAATGGATTGCTTTACGTCTGGGGTTTCACTGGGATTTTCAATATATCCAATTAAATTTTACCTTTGAAGCCAAAATTACAATGAGCAAAACAGTATATTGCCTACTATGTCTGGGTTGTTTGAAAATATTTAGAGATTATTTAGGAAGACAAATTTTACTTGATAACACTCTTTCTAGATTTAGCACCCAGTCACAATTTCCAAATTACATTTGCATTTTCTGGAAGTTTGAACAGAAACTTTTAATACATTATGGACCAGTTAATTAAACACAATCAATGCATATCACCATTAAAATGATACTGAAAATTGATTATCTTTAGGTTGAATAATATACTTTCCACACACTTATATTTCTAAAGTCATACTGGACACCTTATCTGCACAGACATCTTATCACCTTCTTCTGGGGTATCAGATTAGCTCTATTTGCACCCCCTCCCTCCAATGCATTTTGTTGTTCTATTTATATGAATATCTAGAGATATTAACAGACAAAAGGTGAAGAGAGATGCCCAGAAAAGAAAAAAGCTATTCTCATCCTCTTAGAGCATATCTGATTAGATATCATACTTGAAGGTAGGAAATATCCAGAAAAATGTTCCAGACTGTATATCAGATACCTCTTTTATGCTATTCCAGATCTTCTCAGACTCACCTGTCTCCAGGGACTTTGGCCAATTGTCCTGGGTCTTGCCACATAAATATATCATTTGTATTCAATCCAAAATGATATTTAAAGTAAAAGGAAGTGCTTTTAATGATTATGCTGTGACCATACACTTAAACTGGAACAATGTCTGGTGAATCAGAATGTACAGCCAAGCTAAGTCATAACAAGTAACTTCCAGTGACCATCATCTGGTAGTGACTTCTACTTGCCCTGCTGCAGCTCTGTCCTGGGCTTCCCTGTTGACTCTGAGGTGTAAGAATTGTGGTCTCAGCTTGTGCCCAAGCAGGTGCAACTTAGAATTATAAGAAGATAAACACTGTGGAGGAAACATTTGGTGAATGGGACACAGGAGCTAGTGGATTACTTTTTTCCTCTTCTTTCCTTGGACAGACTATAATAAGATATAGCTGCATAAAGAGCCTCTTGGAAGACAATAATGGACAAATGCACAGTTAGGTATTCACTGCTCTTTGTGAAGTGGAGGATAGCTCTTCCTCATCCCCTACTTTCTTCTCCTTTTCTCTCACTCTTGAGCCATGGGATTGCATTTCCTAATAAAGCAGTTCCGTAAAAGCCTATGCCTTAGGCTCTGCTCTCTGGGTAACCAGGCTAAGAAAATCCAGAACACTTATATTCATAAAAAATATACTGGGCACTGTCGGAAAGAAATCTATTGAATACATTCCAGCCAGTGTGTTTGGAAAGTAGCTGTGAGCTCTTGGCAGTAGGCAGCTGTAAAAATTAGAGGTCAGGGTCTTAAGAAGTATGATTTTCATGAGACCAGACCTATAGAAGATGTAATAACATTTTGTGAAAAGTCCCAACAACAGACCCCAATGATAGCAGATCTTCAAAAAGGCTAATAAAAGTAAAGTTTGAGAAATGTAAAATTATGGAAAAAAGAGTGGACAGATAAGGTGCCACCATAAAGTGAGGAAGTGGAGGAATTTTTCTGCATGTGGAAGAGCACAGAAGCAGCAGTTCTGCAGGAAGTTGTTGCATGAAGAGGCTGAGGAACAGGGAGCATGTGCTTAGTGGAAACCAGCCAGTTTGGAAACTTATATCACCTTCCGTCTTCCTACAAAAATCTCTTGCAGATAGGCTGGCTTCAAACTGCCCAGTCATATGAATGGTGTAACAGAGAAGGAACTAGAACCTCTTACACTTAATGTCCATTGAAACAAAGATGCTAGACATGAAAAGGAAGAAATGAGCAGCAAAGATTACCAACAGAGGAAGGGAATTCTCCAGAAAATTATTGCAATCGTAGAGAAGAAAATTGTAAAAAAATAACATTTTCATAAACTTAAAATAAATCACATTTTAAAAGGTATACGATGAGGCAGAAACACAATAACTCAGGAAAGACATGGAAAATGGAGTGGGTGTGGAACACAGGCTGGAAGAACGCAGGATAGGAATGTGAGAAAAGGACCACGCATCACCAAAATGAAGATGGAACTGGATGGGGTCCAAACGTGAATAAAAAAAAAAAATTAAACGACATGGAGAGTAGAAGTGAGAATGTTCAGAAGAAAATGGAGCGAAAGTCTTAAAAATATTAGAGAACGTGTAACCAAGAAACTAGCCTAAATGATTGGTGTTAGATAGTGTTTTGACTGTCTACTGCAGACTAAAGATAAAAATAATATGTGCATACATATTGAATTCTAAATTAGTAGCTTTGTTTTTTCACAGTCTTGTGGGTTAGTAATTCTGAAACTACTGGGCATATTAGAATTGAGAAAATAAGTAAATATATTAGGGCAAATTGGCTTTGAGTTTCTCCTCTCCTGTTGGTGAATTGGGTTACAAGCATGAAGAAGGTGGGGACTAAAGGGAACCCTGCGATATGCAATGCAATTGGAGGTATCTGTATAATCTTATGATTACACACACACACACACACACACACACACACACACATCAATCCATCCACATATTTCCAATTCTCCTTGCTAAAGAGGCCTGGGAGCAATATGCCTCAGTACCCATCAGCACTAGGATTTTGAGATCTAAATACCATTCTCCAATGAAATGGCTCAGAGAAACGGTTTCCTTGGAAAAATGGTCGATTCTAGGGTTTGTGGCAAGGAGAGTGTAAGATGAGTCAGAGAACGTGCTTTTGTGTTGGGAAGTAAGAAAGTAATCAAAGAATGATGGTGTCTCACCAAAAGGTCCCAAGAGCCAGCTTAAAAGGTGTTCCAGCTGGTTGGCTCTGGGACAAGGTAAGCATCAAAATAAATAATGACTGAAGGGAATTTTTAACTCCTTGGATAAAATGAGAATCAATCAGTTATTACTGATATGAATGAATGAATGAATGAGAAGAAAAGCTCCCCTTACTGTGAAAACCAATGGGAAAAGTAGAAGGAATGATGGAATTAGGAAATCACTGTCTGAGAGTGGTTGATTCAAAACCTGTGGGTGAAAGAGTGAGACTGTGTGAACACCCTGTCTCCAGCCAAGTGTCTCCCCATAAGATACTTATTAGTTACAAAGGGGGAAAATCATAGCTTTAGAGCAGAGAAACTTCTCAAACATCCCTCAAGGGATCAAAGTTAACTTTGAGACAAATCAAGATCAAATACCTCTTGTTATGACTCCCTGAGATCCCAGCACCACTTCTGTGGTGTTTCTGTCAAAAACACAGAACTACAACTAATCATGATAAAACATCCAATTACACACATTGAGTGATAGTCCCAAAATAACCTGTCAGTCATTGAAGAAAACAAAGTGTAAAGAATGCTTCAGGTTAAAAAGGGACTAAAGAGATACGATAATTAAGTATAATGTGTGACCCTTTATTAAATCTTGGGCTGGGTGGGGGAGATTCCATGGCAGACATTATTGAGACAATGGATGAAATTTGAATAAAGACTGGTTATTAGATAATAGAGTTGTATGAATATTAAATTTTCTGAATCTGGCCATTGTTCTGTGATTGTGTAAAAGAATAGCTTTGTTGTTAGGACATATACTGATCTATTTAGGGCAAAACGGTGTAATGTCTACAACTTACTTTCAATTGGCTAAAAAAGTGTGTGTGTTTGTGTGTGTGTGTGTGTGTGTGTATGGAGAGAGAGAGAGAGAAGGAACACATATACATCATAAGTAAATGGAGCAAAATATAAACAATGGGTGCATCTGGATAAAGAGAAAATAAGAGTACCTTCTACTCTTCTTGCAACTTTTCTATATGCTTGAAATTTTATCAAAATAAAAAAGATTAGAATGATCAATATAGGTGATTGGCCAAAGAGACTCAACATGTGAGTTGCTGAAGAAAAGAACCAAAATGACAGAGCTGAAAGAGTGTTTAAATATGTAATACATTAAGTTTTCCCCCTGAATTAATAGACAACTTGAATTTCTATTTAAAGGGTATGCCAAGTCCCAAGTTATATTTAGCCCAATCAGCCCAAGTCATTTTCTTATAAAACCCTTGGAGCTCAAGGACAAAGAAAGAAATTTTAATGCAGCAGGGCAAAATAATACATGGGAGGGCAAATCAACCTTATTTTGCTCTTTTCCATAGCATATTTTGCAACATGACAAAGACATCCAAAGAGACATGGAGTAAGCTGAGGATTTGATGCTCAGTCAAAATGCCCTTCAGGTATAAGTATGACAGGCAAATACTTTTGAACTTGAGCAAAGTTCCTATGAGCTCATCTGAGGAGGCTACAAGAAGATGCTCTTTAGCCACCCAAAAGACCCACAGAGAAACTATAGTAAAAGGACTTCAGTAAGCACAGCATACACACCTAACAATAGAACCAAGAGGAAACAAATGTGGCTGCTAAATAACCTGGTAATGTAGAAATGACACAACTGTCAGAAGTGCAAAAAAGAATGAAACTGAGGAAAAATAACTATCTTACTTGTACTATCTGGAGTCAAATGATAAATGTTCAAACTGACATATTTAGTCATAGATGTGTAACACTGGGAAAGATATGAAAATGCATGCTGAAAAATGTTTTTTAAGAAGTCTAAGGAAAACTCTGAAATAGAAGGGCAGTGAGCAGGAATTACTCTTAGAAGACATAAAAAAGATACTATAAAACCACCTAAATAAAGATAGTATGGTATTTTTGTATGACTGGACAGATCAAGGGACAATAAAGAAAACAGAAAACAAAACAAAACAACCCCAACCTTCTAGAAATTAAGCCTGATTCAAATGTTATGTATGATGAATGATGAAAGACAGAATATTTAACAATCTGGGATATGATGATGGGACAGGCATCTGGAAAAAAATGAAGTTAAATTCTTTGTCAGAGATAAAGTCTAAGGGTATCTGGATGGCTCAGTTGGTTAAGCATCTGACTCTTGATTTTGGCTCAGGTCTTGATCTCATGGTGGTGTATTCAAGCCCTGCATTGGGCTCAGCGCTGGACATGAAGCCTACTTTAAAAAGAAATTAAAAATTAAAAAAATAAAGTTAAGTTATGTTGCAGTAAAAGGAATCCTAAAATCCCAGTGGCTTAATTTAATCTAACAAAGTTTTCTTTATTGTTGTGGGCAGGTCTGCACTCTGCAGCAGTCATCATTACTGTCACTCTGGAATCCCAGCCTCTATGTCATACACTGTTGGCTGCCATGCTGGAAAAAAGAGAAACCACAGAGTAGAGGATGCACCATCTCTTAAAGTTTCTAACCAGAAGCAACAAATGTTATTTCAGCTCATATTTCATTGGCCAAAGCAGGTCACATAGTCAAGTCTAGGGTCAAGAGGGTGGGGAAGGAAAGGCATCAAATATTGTAAAAGAGTCTTACAGTCTGCACTAGATAACTCACTCTAAGCTCAAGGATACTTTTTTTAAAGAGATTTTATTTTTCAGGTACCTGGGTGGCTCAGTTTGTTAAGCCTCTGACTCTTAATTTCAGCTCAGGTCATGATCACATGGTGGTGGGATCGAGCCCCATGTTGGGCTCTGTGCTGAGCATGGAGACTGTTTAAGATTCTATCTCTCCCTCTCCATTCCTTTGCCCTAACCTGCTCCTGTGAGCTCTCTCTCTCTCTCTCTCTCAAAAAAATTCATTTTTAAGTAATCTCTACCCCCAGTGTGGGCCTCAAACTCATAACCTGGAGACCAAGAGTTGCATGCTCCACTGACTGATCCAGCCAGGTGCCCTTCAAGGATGCACTTTAAATGAACCAAAGACTTAAATATAAAAATAAGAAACTATAAAATGTATTAGAAGGTATATGGGACAATACTATTATTATTCTAGAGAAGACCAGTTTCCTCTAACAAAAACACATCCCAAAAGCCATTAATGAAATGGATGTATCTTATTATATGAACATTAAGAACATTTTCTTGGAAATATTTATAAATTCTGTCAAAAGATGAACTGCAGCATGTTTAAAAATATTTGTATTTATGACATAGTCAAAACATTAATCTCCTTAATATATAAAGAGTTTCTATAATTCAATAAGAAAAAGGACCAACAATGTACTTAGCCAAATAATTGAGTAGTTCAAGAAATAGAATACAGATAGCTCATAAATAAATAAAAGATGCTCAGCCTCATTCATGTAAGATTAATGCAAATGAGATGACACCGAAGTATCATTTTTGTTCACAAGACTAGCAAAATTCCAAAACTTTGATGACACAAATATTTTGGAGAAGCTCATTCTTTTTGCCTGTGGGAATGTAGACTGAAGCCCCCCCTCTGTAGGCAAAAGTATCACTACCTTTCAGAATTACAAATTCATGTGTACATTGTACTAACAGTTCAATTTCTAGGCATTTATCTGGCAGACAAATTCAAGCACTTGAAGTAAACGACCTACATGGCAAGTCCACACAGATAGGAGTGCCACTGACAGAAACTTCTCCTGGTGTGCAGTGTCTGTTGCTGGAGATGCAGACACCACCAATTAAACAGAAGACACAGTGTGGAAATTATGACTTGGGATGAAAACGTGCCGACTAGAGCCTTGTCAATATTTTACACTTACCTCTGCCCATACTAAACAATTACCCCAGTATGATATATTTGACAATTCTTCTCTAAAGGAATTGGATTGACACTCTGGAAAAAATTAGGACAGCTAGGAGAGGTTCTAGTGCTCAGATCTGGAGATTCCACCTCATAAGATCTACTTCTGAAGCATAAAATTAAGTCTGAAGGTGGAAAGCCCTGTCCACATTCCAAGAGTTTTAGGTATTCTTCCTATTACCACATCTACAATATGAGTGGGACATGTGAAGGGGTAATTAATAGTAAAATAAATTACATTAAACCCGCCCCTTCCCAAAACCCCGTAAAAAACAAGTAATGAAAACAAAAATGAACTACTGGGATCTCATCAAAATACAAAGCTTCTGCACAGTGAAGGAAACAATCAGCAAAACTAAAAGGCAATCGACAGTATGGGAGAAGATATTTGCAAATGACATATCAGATAAAGAGTTGGTATCCAAAATCTACAAAGAACTTATCAAACTCAACACCCAAAAAACAAATAATCCAGTGAAGAAATGGGCAAAAGACATGAATAGACACTTCTCCAAAGAAGACATCCAGATGGTCAACCGACACATGAAAAAATGCTCAACAGCACTCATCATCAGGGAAATACAAATCAAAACCACAATGAGATACCACCTTACACCTGTCAGAATGGCTTACATTAACAACTCAAGCAACAACAGATGTTGGTGAGGACGTGGAGAAAGAGGATCTCTTTTGCACTATTGGTGGGAGTGCAAGCTGGTGCAGCCACTCTGGAAAACAGTATGGAGGTTCCTCAAAAAACTAAAAATACAACTACCCTACGGCCCAGAAATTGCACTACTAGATATTTATCTAAGGGATAGAGGTGTGCTGTTTCAAAGGGACATATGCACCCCAATGTCTATAGTAGCACTATCAACAATAGCCAAACTGTGGAAAGAGCCCAATTGTCTATCAGTGGATGAATGGATAAAAAAGATGTACACACACACACACACACAAACACACACACACACACACACTGGAATATAATGAAATCTTGTCATTTGCAACTATGTGGATGGAACTGGAGGGTATTATGCTAAGCAAAATTAGTCAGAGAAAGACAAATGTGACATGACTTCACTCGTATGAAGACTTTAAGAGACAAAACAGATGAACATACGGGAAGGGAAGCAAAAGTAATACAAAAACAAGGAGGGGGACAAAACATAAGAGACCCTTAAATATGGAGAACAAACAGAGGGGAGGGGTTGTGGGAGGCGGCATGGGCTAAATGGGTAAGGGGCATTAAGGAATCTACTCCTGAAATCATTGTTGCACTATATGCTAACTAATTTGGATGTAAATTAAAAAAAATAAAATAAAATAAAAACAAGTAATGAAGAGGACTTTTAAAAGCTAATTAGTATCCTTAGAAAGATTTAAAGAGATAACTTTGAGCATAACATAAAAAGACAAGAAAATGAAAAAAAAACCAAAAAATTTGAAGCTCAAGAGGATCAAGAAGGCTAATCAACTATTAAGAGTTACAGAAAAAGAAAAAAACAAAGAAAATGTAGGAATACCTTTATCAAATGCATGAAAGAAAATCATTCCCTGAGCTGAAAAAAGATATCTCTTTAAGACTACAGGAATGTATGATACATAGTCAAAACACAGCCCGGGGGCCAAGGTAATTAGGAAACAATCTCATATACTGCTCCCTGTTTATCTATGTGAAATCTGAAAACAGCTACATGTAATCATTAGATGATTCTGAAGTTGACCAGAACAAAAGACTTAGGCAAAAGACTGAATTGTCCCAGGTGAGCCACATTTGTCAAAACCCAAATCCCAGAAAATCTGGAATTTGTTAACAAAACAAATCTAAACTAAAGCTGAACCCCAGAAGGATGGTGGTAAGCCCATGGGACACAGTAGCTGACTGCAAGAGCTGTCCAAGGCTGAAGCTGAAACAATTTGACCAAGAAAATAAAGTAGCATTGGATTATAATTCAAAGTATAAAATAAATCTTTGTAAGTCTATATTAATATGAATGAGTGAATAAATGTGTGAGAGAGATGAGTCTTTTGTGCAGAAGTATTGCCAATAATTTTCACAGATAATTCTTCTTCAAGGAGAAGTGTCTAACTCCCCACCTATACAAGTGGGCTATGACATAGTGACTTCCTTTCAAAGATGACAGTATGAAAAGGGGAAAAAGAGTCACTTTACAGTGGGGAAATCTGACAAATCTCACTTCAGTTAATAGCAAGGTTAGCATCAACAGTGGTAAATCATGTTGATGGTATGTATTTTTGACCTGATGTGATGAGAATGGCACTGTTCCTCTGTGGTCTCCTCTCCAAAGCCTGTAACCCTACTCCAACCACTAGAAAAACATGAAATCACTTCTTGGCCTTTGGCCGTTTGTAGTATCTATTCTTGTCAGTTTAGAAAATGATATGTCCTTTATCTGAGCACAAAAAACAAAAGCAAAAACAACAACAACAAAAAAGAAAAAAAAAACCATTAGACAAACCCTAAGTGAGGGACAGTCTGCAGATTACTTGACCAGCACTCCTCAAAGCTGTCAAGGTCTTCAAAACACAAGGAAAGTCTGAGAAACTGTTGTAGCCAGAAGGAGCCAAAAAGGACTAAGTGTAACCTGGTCTCCTACATGGGGTCCTAGAACAGAAAAAGGAAAATAGATAAAAGCTAAGGAAATTTGAATAAAGCATGGTTTTAAATTAATAGTAATAATCATGTATTGACATTGGATCATTAATTGTGGCAAATATGCCATAATAATGTATGATGTTAATAGAAGAATCCAAGTGGAGGTGTGCAGGAAATCTCTGTACCGTCTTTGTCATTTTTATGTAAATTTGAAACTATTCTGAAATTTTAAAAAGTTTATTAAGAAAATCCAAATCTCAAATTGCAGCCTTCTCCGAAGTGAGTGAGGTGCCACATACTCTGGTGACAACTGTCCCCTGAACTCATGTCAACTTGGGCAGACACTGTGCCTTTTTTCACAGTCTTCTGAACATGCCCTCGTTTGGCAGGAACTTCAAGGACATCAGGATTAAGGGCATTTCTGAACATTTATTGCTGTTCCTAGATCCTGAACCCCTTCCTGAAATCCCTGGAGATCTCATTATTTACTTCTAACTTCGTACCGGCCTGCCAGGCCCCCAGCCACCTCTAACTGTAATCACCACATTCCTGGCCTCTGCTCTGACCTCTTTCCTGCTTCTCACCACTTGATTTATTTCTCAAGAAGAATCAGAACATTTTAGTTCTGAAAGGAAACTTAGACCACAGAGTCAAATCCTTTCACATTGAATGTACAAGGAAACTGAGATCCAGGGAAATGGAGGGCTCACTGCTAGTTGTGACTTTACGGGCAAACTGATCCTGACCTGGAATCAAAGTGGAGCTTGGCTCCTTCTTGACCACCTGGCCAATCCAGACAGCAGCTCTATTTTTGATTTTATGTTATATGTGTTATGCGTACACACTCAAACAACCAGTGTGGGTGTGTGTGCCTATACATATGGAGTTTGAGTCTAAAGTCCGTTGAGATCTTGCTTTTCTTGTACCATGCATGCGGTGTTTTCTCCAAGGCTACCAAAAGGAACACTTGACCAAGGGTAGCAGAACAGCTAATGGCTAAAAAGACACACCTCTGGTTTTTTGAATATTCTAAATGATTTTTCCAAATCTTTAAGAGTAAATATAAGATACAGTATTTATCCAGTTTCTTTCTCCTTGGCCACAAAAGTACCTACAACTCCTTTCCAAAAGAAAAGATAAACCTCTATTTGATTCATTAGTTAATGCAGCAGAGTGTGAAAAACAGAATTAATTTTAATTTTTAAGCCGTGGTCTACACTTGCCTTTAGAAACAGAGGTCACATTTTTCTTCATCAAAATGAACCTGAGAACATTATACATTTGAATGAATCGTTGACCATGTGAAGTTATCCTCATTTGGATGATACGGTAAAAGTTTTAGAAGCAGTCTCCAAGAAAGCAATCTAAATTTAAAGTTGTGTTTTGGGTAAGATGTTGCAGGCTCTCAAAATAATATATTTACTCTAGGACTGGTGCATATTGTCCCTTGGCAATCTGAACAATAATAATAAAAATGGACACATCTCTGAAAATATACTACTGGTACAAAGGTGTGGAATTCTTGACTCTTCTGTGTGGTCATATGTTTGAAAATACTCATGCTGGCAATGTGTTCTTTTTTCCCTTCCAAAAATCATTTTAGGTGTTTTAGACAGAAAAAAAGAAGATGAAATCAATTAGCATCTCCCTGAAATAATCCCATCGAATCTCACAATACATTTTAGAAGCATAAAAAAAGATATTTGGGATTTGGACACACTACACAAAAAGTTAGGGTGACTTTTAAAAGTACTAGTATTTCTCAGTGATTTTCAGTGCTCAAAGGCAGTCATGTCTGATGTTTACACTAAGTCCCATCAAAGCAATAAACCAAGAGTGTGATCACTCAGATTTCAAGGAAAAGCACATTTGCATCTGCCAACTCTGTAATCCCTTTTGAGGTTCAGCATTGAGAAAAAGTAATTTGAAAATTGTAACTGTTTCCTAGAATTGACCATGTTAAAGTAGATCCAGATCATCTTTTTAATGAAAATGATAGGTAAAATACTATACAGGGATGAGAAGGAACAAACTATCATTGCAAGCAACAGCATGAATGAATCTTCACAAACAGAATGTTGAGCTAAATGAGCCAGACACAGAAGACACTGTGTGAGTCCATTGGTATGAAGCCTAGAAATAGGCAGAACTAATCTATGGCGTCAGGGTGTGCTTACCATTCAGGGATAGTGTTTTGGAGGGCATGGAGAGCCTTCTGTGATTCTCATAAGGGTTCTATTTCTTGATCTAGGCTCTGGTTACACAGGTGTGTTACTTAAATTAGTTGAGCTGATTACACTTACGATATGGGCACTTCTCTTTATCTGAGTATAACATGCTTCAACCAAAAATTTCAGAGACTCTGACAGTCTTTGCCTCGAGGGAGATAACTTTTTGCCTAAGGCTCTTAGTAAAGCCAATCTGCATCCTATCGAAGAAACTTAAATTGTGATTATAAACACACTAAAATGTTTGGCCAGATTTTAAGATTGTTCCTTTAGACATCAGCTATGGCTTAAGTGATTACTAGGGTCTCTGCTAGACAGTGATCCAAGGAAGCCACTTGTTCCAAATTCTAGCCACGCATGACATCTCATTGCATTTCTTCTAACGTTGGCTGTCAAAAGCATTTTGGATGTACTGAAGTCAAGGGGATTTTGCATAAAACTCAGGTAGAGAATTGAATCTTGATTGCCTGGAAATGCTACTGTTGTATGAGCATTATTCAGTTCCACTTTCGCCAAGATGAAATTGCTTCGTAGATACAATATTTTCTTAAGGAAAAGAGTCAAATATATATAGCACGTGAAGGCCCAAAGCATCTTGCTGTGTTTTTACTTCGTTGATTTCTTAGTACCCATCCAGCTCCTGGCATTAAATTCACCTCAGAAAGAACTTTACTGTTATCTAGGGGACACTATACTTTTTCATTAATTCAGTCCAACTTTCCTTAAAGCAAATAAGCAGAGCGGCACAAAGAGTGCAAGTTTCGACTTGGCATGCTAGTGAATAAAACTGGTATGAGCACAAATGGTTATTTGGAACTAAAAATAGTTCAGATTGTCTATCATTTCAATTTTTAAAAGAAAGGCATTTAAAATTGATCTTGAAACATAGCATTTAGTATCATTACACAGCGTGTGCGACGTAGCGGGTTTGAAAATACTTAGTGGATATCCTGGAAGCTCTTATCACAGTAGACCACTGCACATTCAAAAATCTGTCCATCACGTGGTGGTTGCTATAGCAACAGCCTAATTCCAGCTGGAGAGAAGAGGATCACTCTGCTGGCTCCCAGGGAACTCTAGGTTGGCTTTCCTCCACTGTCCAGGTATAAACTACATTACAAGTTGGTGGGGCACAACATCTACCAGGAAATATCGTCCTGGGGGCCATGAATGGAGGGCCTTTCTGCTGCCTCTTGTTTATTTGCTTACAAGTTATGTCATGATGCTCACCAGGTGGATGTCTTGTAATTACTTCTGATGCTTTGGTTTTTGATCAAGAATCTATATTAAGAAAAGCAATTTTACATAATTTAAACATTGTTTTTGCTCTTTCTCTGCTGCTGGAAATCTTGTTACCATTTCCTGGCTGACATCAGGACTTGTGATGCCTGGAGGGATATTTAATGCTACCAATGGAAATTCCTGCTAATCTTCTCCAGATGGGATGGGCCGACGGTGGTTTCCCGGCCGGAAGCTTGTTCTGACTGATTAGGAAGAGGCTCCCTTTCGTATGTCTGATAATGGCCCACTGTCCTACCATGTTTCAACATGTGGATTCAATTCTGAGTTCGCACACCAGAAGTATGCCTGTCCAGTGTCCATTATAAAAGCTCAGGGTCATATATAAATAAATCCAGGAGGCACAACAAGCTTCTCGTTAGATCTATATAGCTTCTTGCTCTTAAATGCCTTTAAAAATATCCATTAAAAAGCAAACACCATAGGAATATCTCTTTGTAGGATGGATTTATGGGTTGTGATATTTTTCTTTCTTTCTATTCTGTTTTCTACCACCATGTCATATTACTTTAATAGCATTAAGAAATCATACCTGATTATTTAAATTACTGTAATTTTAACTCTTCATCTTGAAATAGTTTTAAATCTATAAAAAAGTTGCCAAACTGAACAAAAAATTCCTGAATTCCTTCATCAAACCACATCAAGTGTTAATGTTTACTTTTTTTTTAATTAAAATTTTTTTTTTAATTTTAGAGAGAGAGAGAGAGAGAGTGTGAACAGGGGAGAGGGGCAGAGGGACAGAGAGGGTGAATCCCAAGCAGGTTCCACATTCAGCAGGGCTCAATCCCATGACCCTGCAGATATGATCTGAGCTGAAATCAAGAGTTGGCTGCTCAACCAACTGAGCCACCCAGGTGCCACAAATGTTAACATTTTCTAAAACCACAGTGCAGTTATTAAAAGCTTATTTATTCATTGAAATTCTATAGTAGGGACATTTCCCTCCCTCTATCTATCTATCTATCTATCTATCATCTATCTATCTATCAATCATCTATCATCTATCTATCTATCATCTATCATCTATCTATCTATCTATCTATCTATCATCTATTTATCTGTCATCACTCATCTATCTTTATGTCACTATGGACTCAGATATTTTCATTCTATGAATTAGAATCCTTTTCTATAATTATTTTATTGCTTAAATTGTCCCACATTGGGCCATCAGGAGCCCTTTCAAGATGTCTCCTGTGTCCTTTGGCCATCAACGACAGTATCATTCTTTGAGAACTGCCTTATTCTTTGGTGCCTTAAGAGTATTTCTAGCTTGTCAGGGAAGGTGATGTGGAAAAGGGAACTTTCAACCTGAACCTTTGAAAGGCTAGGATTAGGACCAGCAAAAATGGGGAAAGGTCATGGGCAAGGCACTACTTCTGTGTGTAATACTTAGGGATGAAGAAGAACAACAGAAATCTGTACAAAAGTAAAAAGAAAAGATGTTCAAAATTCATCCTGAACTGTCTCTGCCTCCATCCTGGATTTTAGTCACTACTTGTTTTTCATTTATGTATGTATATGTGCATGTACATATGTATATGTTTATTTGTTTTGGAACAGTGTTTGGAAACAAAATCAGAGTGCTAGATGAACTGTAGTTTATTTAAAACAAAATCTCAGAGATAACTTTTTTAGTTAACTTTTTTTTTTTGCTGTTATTAAAAAGTATGTTTCAGAACCAGATGTTACTTGAAACTGTATTTCTCATACAGAGTATCACATTTTTTTGAAAGAAAAATGCTATTTCCTTTCTGATTACAAAAGTAATATATGTGCACTGTGGAAAATTTTTTATTTTACTTTTAATTTTTTAAATTTAATTTTTAATTTTTTTTAATGTTTATTTATTTTTGACAGAGAGAGAGAGAGACAGAGAATGAGCAGGGGAGGGGCAGAAAGAGAGGGAGACACAGAATCCGAAGCAGGCTCCAGGCTCTGAGCTGTCAGCACAGAGCCCGATGCGGGACTCAAACTCACAGACCGAGAGATCATGACCTAAGCTGAAGTCAGACGCTCAACCGACTGAGCCACCCAGGCGCCCCTGGAAAATTTTTTAAATAGAGAAAAGCACATACAAAAAAGTAAAATAATTTAGTTCTCATTCCCAAGTGGTAATCACAGTTAACATTTTTTACATTTATCTTTTTTCTTTGAATTATTTTTTAAAGTTTATTTTGAGAGGGAGAGAGAGAGAGAGAGAGAGAGAGAGAGAATGTAGGAGGAACAAAGAGGGAGAGAGAGAAAATCCCAAGCAGGCTCTGCACTATGAGCCTGATAGGGGGCTGGAACTCATATACTGCGAGATCATGACCTGAGCCAAAATCAAGAGTCAGCTACTCAAACAACTGAGCCATCCAGGCACCCCTTTCTTTGAATTTTTATACATTAAAGTAAATAAGAAACCATATTTGCATAATGCTATAATTTGCTTTTTAAAAACAATATGTTTTGAACATTTTCAGGCTATTAAAAATTCTTCTAAAACATTCTTTTCATAAGTGTAATATTAAGTTGTGTTGATTCTACTTCTTGGAAATTTATGATATTTTTCAGTTTTTAATCTTTTATGTAATCTGACAACAAATATTCTTATACATAACTCTTTGAGCTCATCTCTGTATATATTGCAGATCATATTTAAAATTAAAAAATATTTTCTTATTTTTCTACAAACTAGTTTATAAGTAGCATGTTTTAATAATTTTTAAATTAGGTATGGAAGCTTTCCAGAATGCTATATAAACAGGTTACTGCTTTTCAGTAGGTTGTCAAATTCAGAACCTAATTAGTTTTTTATCTGTAGCCTGTGCTTACCAGGGTATACATATATTCTTACATAAATACATTCTATACATACATATATATATTATTATAATGGATATGAATACTTATATACAGTACTGACCGAAGTTAAATTGCCATTCTATCTATCTATCTATCTATAATCTATCTATCGCTTTACTAAGCTGTACTAAAACAATGGTTTTAGATGTCATTTTGACTTTGGTCAAATGACAATTGACTTTGGTCAATGTATATAAGTGTTCATACCTATTATGATAAGAATTTCACACACACACACACACAAAATAATTTCACAATTATTGTTCATAAAGTAAATCAATAGCATTCTGGATCTTATTCTGCATTCTTGATAAATTTTGGAATGGTCAGAAATTTGTTTGCACTAATTTAAATATCACTGAAATGGAAATAAGAGTTCAATCTTCAGGAGATACACAAATGGGTTGTGCTGATGGTGCCTATGCTCGAAACCAAGTTTTATACAATTGAACACTTATAGGAGTGTTAGGAACTCTGGGGACTATAGGAGTTTCAAAGAAAGAGGGCAGTGCATGGATTCCATAGTCCTGGGTGGCTCCTGAGAGGCAGCTGAACTTGTACAGTTCTGAAATACAGCTAAGTTTTACTATGGCAGTACTTGTATCATCACAGTAAGAATAAAACGGCTGAAAGAAGTCAGGGGGAGATTTTGTGAATGGGGAATGACAGAGGTTTCTTGAGTCAGGAGCCTGATAAAATCATCTCCTGTGCTTTGTTCTCTAAACAGCCTTCCTTACATCTGAAGAACTATCCCCAAAGATGGGTAAGCCAAAACCAAATGTCAAATCCTGAGCCTAAGACAAAGTTTTCTCATCTTCCCTAACAGTGAAGAATCAGTAAGGCTTGGATTATGAAGAGACTGGACATCACATATTGTCATGGACTTCTGTAATATGATTGATTATATAGGTCCTATCAATAGTGTATCACAGTCCATTGGTGTGATGAGTTAATACATTTTTAGTCCAATTTTTATGTCTTAAAATCTATATTAAAGGGGGGAAAACATCTCAGAAGGGTTTTATAATGCCACATTCAATGTGCTATGGAAATTGACACATGAAATTGACACATGAAACAGCTTGTGAAACTCAATGATCATGCACCTAAATATATTTACAGGCCATTGCGCGTCCAGATATTGCTGAGGCACAAATAGATGCAGGCTGAGTGACGGAAGCTGTATGTCACACAGTCACACTGGAGTGCTTTCATTCTCCCCCCCACCCCCAGAATGTGTCTCGGTGTTATCTCCATGCAGCCATATGGCAAAGTGGATGAAGATACTATCTGCCCGCATACTTCTGAGAAAGTTAGGTGCTCATTTGGCAGGGATGGGCAAGCAAAGCTAAAAATGCTACTTCTCTTCTGGGATCTTGGCATCCTTTTTCTGGGCTCCAAGTGGGGGAAGACCATCTGAAATTGATGAAGCCCCTGGAGGGGAGGGGTGGGTGGAGGAATGAATCAGACTCAACAGCGCAGCATGTAATCCAAATAGGTGAACGACCACGGCTTCTACAAATATGATCACAAGGAGAAGATTTTAAGTACAGGGTTGCCGCTACAATTTTTTCTTGCCTTCAGTAGAAATATTTTCCTATTTTCTGGACCATAAATAGGAGCATTGGCAGACATATAGTCTAACAAAAGTACAGAGTGTTTTGCTTTTTTGTTGTTGTAATTGAGGCTCTCTGACAAAATCTTAGACAAACGGTGGGCTGAGGTTTCTTACAGGCTCCCTTCTCTTTTTCCATCTCAGTCTGGGATCCCCTGAAAGCCTGGTCCCCAGATTGTGAGCTTCCACTGTCAGAACAGAGACAGGATCAAGGTGCTTACAAGTCTAGGGTAGAAACAGCCACATGAGCTCAGCATCTCAATAAAAAGTTCGTGTTGGGGGCAAATTCCTGAAGGGAAAAAGACCCATTCTGGGGCATTTCCTCCTTGGCATGTTATGGCAGCTTTAATTTATATTTTGTAACCTAGGTGATTAGTGAGAGTCAGATATCACATTTGAAAGCAATACAAAATTTTCTTTCTAGTATTTCTACTGATGACATCCTTGTCAGGATTATAAGTCCCGGAAATAAGTAGTATTAAAGAATCTAAGTTTTCACAGGGACATTCAGCATACACTGGGCTCACTAGTGTTGTAGACAGGTCTGCTTGGTGGTAGACTGGGCTCACATCACTTGGCAGGGCATGGGGGTCACATGCTGAACAGACTTTTAGGTGAGTCCTCATAGCAGATCAATAAATGCCAAGTGATGGCTTGATGGGGAAGCTTCTTTCAGAAGAGGATGGGATGTCTAGAACACTGAGGAGTCTGTTCTGATTGGCCCGAGGCAGGCAGTGCTGAGGTTGCAGGCTGAAGGCCTCATTCCCCGTGGCTGGGACAGCAGAGCTGGCCAGAGACAAGTACTAATTACTGCTGTTTTGTCATTTGTAACAGAAATCAAAGAAGGCAAGACCACACACCCTGAAACTTCTCATCATCTGTAATTAGCTCCTCATGAGGAGAGTTGTAACAGAGCCAGGAAATCAGTCGTTTTGCCTGATTCACACTGGCTCCTGTTTGGAGATCCAGGGAGGGCAACTTACACAGATGACGTATTTATGCGAACAAAGGGCGCTCTGGTGGAATAGAGAACATACAGCAGGGAGCACTGGGTCTGTGCACAATAGGTTTTAGAAAGGATAGCAGGTATTTTGACTCAGTCAATGTTCCTCATTCGGGTGTATAGATAACTATCTTTCGGGATTAACCCTCTGTCATGGCACTTAGCATCCTGTACCAGAATCACAGATTTTCTGCTGATACCGAAGTCCCAGTCCTGTGACAATCAGATGTAGTAGCAGAAGCAGTGGTTGGGCACCCAGGACCTGTGCTGGTTCCCGGCCACCTGGAGGGCTGGATGCTGGCAGCTCATCACTCTGTCCTCTGGGGATTGCTGCCTCCCTGCAGGAAGCTGCCTCATCTACAGTTATGCTTGAAGGGGTAGCCTACAATGGCTGTTCAATGGGAGAGACCTGTTCCTTTACCCCAATTGGGACAATGCCACAAGGTCGTGGGACTCCATAGTTTCTGGTGGGGCCTCTGTTTCAAGTGCCTCACAGCTCAGCTTCTCCCTCACTCCTCCCCAGAGTTGTTCCTGGGCATACTCCCCCATAAACCTCCTGTATGCCAACCTCAAAGTCTATTCCCAGGGAGCCCAAATGCAGCAGATACTGTAGCATCAAGCTGTTGAAGATGGGAAACTGCCATCTAGTTTTTGACATTGGAAGGCTCAGCTTCATCACATATAGCTGTTCTGGTCTGCCATGTTGTCCAAAGGAGTGTGTTTCAACCAGGGGAGATTTGGGCAGTCTGGAGATAATTTTGTTGGTCACTCCTGGTGGAGGGGGTGATAGGGGAGGGATACTACTGGCATCTAGTGGGTGCAGGTCAGGTATGCTGCTAAACATGCCACAATGCACAGGACAGAATGCACAGCAAATCGTCCAGCACCAAAATGTCCACAGTGCCAAAGCTGAGAAGCCCTGGTCTAACAATGAAACAATTCATGGCAGGAATTTTCTAGACAAAGAGTCCCTAGTAAAATCTATCTGCTAGGCCAGTGGTTCTCAATGTCAAGTGTGCATCAGAATCCGTGGAGAGCTTGTCAAGGCATACAATGCTGGGCCCACCACCAATCTCTGATTCAGTAGATCTGAAGGCTTTGGGGAGACTTGATAATTTGCATTTCTGGGAAGTTTCTGAGTGATTTTGACACTGTTGATCTGGGGACCTTACTCTGAGAACCATTGTGCTGGCTCAGCTGTCCTATACCTGAAATTGTACCATCAAAGACATATGCCTTTGGGATGGCAAGAGCAATGCCTTGCTCAGATGCTCACATCCCACATTGAGCTCTATTTTTATCTTTCAGATACTCTGATTTGACTTGAATTTTGTTGTCCACCTACAATTCCTGAGGCAATGGGCAGGATAGGCACAGCACTGTTCAGCTTTGATGAGAGGGAAGTGTCTAGAAGGAAGCTGGCACTTGGGAGCATCTGTGTCTGGAAGGAAAACAACATAACACAATCATAAGACAGGGCTTCATAGGTTACACAATTCCATCAAACAGTGGGGCTGAGCCAGTGAGGTGGCTCTTTTTCCACCAGGGTTCTGGCCAGAGAGCTAAGGGTCTAAGAGTTCAGGTGCCATACAGATCATTGACTGATCACTGGCCATGCACAAAATGGAACTCAAGCTTAGCCCCGCTACACCAAGTTCTTGTCTCCCAAGGCTGCCCCAGACCTGGGGACACAACAAGGACAATTGTCAAATAATGACTGAGCATCAACCGTGAGCCAGGCTCCATCTGGGACTGGGCATGTAGGCAGCGGGCCAGACATAGATCAGGCCTGTCTATGGGGTTTGCACATGAGGGAGCAGACAGGAAGGAAAGAGGGCAGAGAAACCCATGCTGAGGAGCAGAATGAAGACAGGAGAAAGATATGGCATGTTTGTGGTGAGGGCTTACATTTCTTTAAAAAAATTTTTTTTTTCAACGTTTATTTATTTTTGGGACAGAGAGAGACAGAGCATGAACGGGGGAGGGACAGAGAGAGAGGGAGACACAGAATCGGAAACAGGCTCCAGGCTCCGAGCCATCAGCCCAGAGCCTGACGCGGGGCTCGAACTCCCGGACCGTGAGATCGTGACCTGGCTGAAGTCGGACGCTTAACCGACTGCGCCACCCAGGCGCCCCTAGGGCTTACATTTCTGATGGGACACCAGAAGGGGCTCACCAAGGTGGCTGATTTGAGTCAAGACCTGCTTGAAGGAAGGGAATCACCTTCTACCCTGGGGTGAGAGCCAGCTCAGAGGCCTTAGGGTGGGGTGGGCAGGCATAACTGAAAACAAGGAGGCCAGGGTGGCTACTGTGGGGCCAAAAGGGGGAGAAGAGGTCAAGACAGACTGTTGTAGACACTTTGGGTGAGACGGAAGACTTTGGCTTTGGCCCTAAGTGAGTGGGGCAGTCACTGGGGTTTTGTGTGGAAGGGTGCCTAGTCTTATGTACATTTTAACTAAATTACTCTACTGTAAAATATAGGGTGCAAGGGCAGAAGGAAGGAGATGTGAGGTGTGAAAAGACCACTAAAACATCCCAATGAGATGGTGATAGAGGTTTGGCACTAGGAGGTGGCAGTAAGGGTGGTGGAAAGTGAGTCTTCCTTTTTCACCTCCTTGAAAGTGTGTTGTGGGCTGACTCTGGTTGTTGGAATGCCCTGTTGTTGCACTGTGGGTGAGCTGAAGCTTAAAGAAATTTCCTTGTTAGGTGGCCAATGTTTCTATAAACTGGCTATTGTCAGGGGTTGGGTGTCGTATGGGCAGATCATAAGACAAGGGTTCATGTGAATGTGACTTACTTGGAAGTGTTCTTGGGAAAATTCCCATGAGAGGTGTGGGGAAGTGAAAGGTGACCAGCTAGCTCAGTTTGCCCATGACCAAGAAGTTTTCAGAATGTGGAACTTCAGTGCTAAGACCAGTACAGTCCTAGGCAAACCAGGGTAGATGGTTATCCTAGCTGAAAGGGGAAGGGGAGGAGACCAGTACAAATGTGTTGCCAACAAGATCCCACAGAAAGTAACTTTGGCTCCAATGCTGGGGATGAAGTGCTGGGTACTTATTCCACTGCACCACTCTGTTGTGGATGAAGAGCTATCTATGACCCCAATTCCCAGGCACTTCCAGATTCTGACTCAGGCAAAGTGGCTCTAGTAGACTAAGAACAGCCTCTGTCAACAAGGGGAAGGAGGGAGTTTTGAAGGACAGATGCCAGAGCCTGTGGGCATGATTGCTACTGGGATGGAGGGAATAGGGCAAAGCCCTGCTGCCTCTGCTATAACTCTTTACTAAATCTTCACCTTGGTAACTGGAGGATGAAAACACACATCACCTCTGAGGATTTCTCTTGAACTCTGAAAGTTCTTTGAATGCTGTGAGACTGAAGAATTCTTTGTTTTGTCTTGGTTTGTTCCCTGTATTTAAGGGTCTGATGTAGCTGCAACCTGAAACTGTCTGATAAGCAGGTAAGTACAGGTCCCATCCCTCCTGGATGGAGACTTTGCTGGAGGAGGGGAAGGTGGGAAGCCTGCAGGATTCGGTCATCTGCAGACACTGAGTCACAAATGGTAGAAGCTGCTTGTTAACTTCCAGATGGATCACAGTTAGCACAATGTTATTATCATGACTTTCTTTGCAGTATTGTCAAGAATACTAACAGTATTCTCAGTTATTATGGTAATTTATCTTTGGGTAACCAGTTACATGCAAAATGTGCCAAAACTTGTTTGATGCTTCATGGAAGGTAGATTAATTAATGAAATCTGCTACTTGCTTCACAGTAGTTTACAAATAAATTGTAACTTCCTAAAAGCAATGATAAGCTATCTCTTTGAAGAAGTATAATTTTATTTCTTAATTAATAAAAGGTCATTATGTTAATTAGACTACGTGGAAATTGAATATGAAGATCATTATAACTATTGTATATCTTTTTAAGTTAAGATATCTGCAGGGAAAAAAATTTTAAAAAATTCCAGTAGTTGTGTGCATTTAAGTGGGAGGTAATATGGGCTTTATTTTAAAAAAAAAATGAGCCATGGAAAAAATCACCATAGGCCTATATATTTTTCCTTTGAGCTAGTAGAACCCATATATGTATTTTTCTCTAAAGACAGATTCCATTAAGGTAAGTTCCAGTTCCTTTTCATTGAGTTAAAAATGCTATAAGGATGTTATTATAAACCTTGTGTTAACTATGTTTTTGGACTAATGTTTGGAAAATGTTCAGGACTTGAGTTTTCTGGTTTGGTCTCTGAAGTTTGTGGTTGCCTCTATTTTACATCATGCTATCAGAACATGTCCCTGACATTGACAAGCCCATTTCCTATGCAAGGAGCAAGGAGGGTGGCAGCCAGAAAAAGAGGACAAGGGCATCTGAAGCAAATTTGCCATGGAAAGAAAATGTAACATTGGCTAATTATCCATAAATTTATTAATCCAACAAAGATTTATGGAATTCCTCCAAAGTGCCAGACTGTGGTAAGCACGTAGCCAGGCACTGCTTACAGTTTTAGGGAGAAGATAAATAAATGGGTGAGTATGATACTCTATGTACTTAGGAGTTTTACCTCTCTCCAGAGGGCAATGAGGAGCCTGTGAAATATTAGGAGTATGGGAAAGTTTCCTGGAGGAAGTGCTTCCTGAGCTGATCTTCGAAAGGCGAGGAGAGGTGGCTTTCAGGATTGTCAGGGAAGGAAGCAGCGTGTGGAAAGGCAGCATGTGGAAAGCAAGGCCCTCGATAGACTCAGAGCGCTAGTCCAGTGAAGAGATTCTCCTGTGATGTGATTAGGGTTGGTGGTTGTCAGGCTCAGGCTACTGGTTAATGCAAGTTATTATTAAAAAGTACATGTGCTTTAAATATTTTAGGTTACATTTTAGCGTATGCATGTTTGTCCAATTTTTAAATAAAGGGCCAATGCCTTTTCTTGATTATATAATTACACATTTTCTTCTTTGCATGGGCAATGCATCCCCTGGATTCCCATTTCTCTTTCTTTCAAGTGAAATGAAAAATTGAAGTCACTTGGAAACAACTTTCTTGAGAAAATTTCCAGAGATTTACATCCTCTCTCAATCTTTTACTGTGGTTTTATCCAAATTAAAGAGCAATTATTTTTATGAACTCTTCTTTTATCAAGTCTTTCCAACACATTCAGTTTAGTGTTCATAGAAATAACTTGTTTTCATCTTTATGGTATACTGATTGCTATCTTTTTAATTAAATTATATTATGACAGTAAGTGCTAGCATAAACAATTCTGGGAAGAGCTGTCTCCAGATGATCACTAACACAGTTGGTGAAGCATGGTTTTGTGGGCCTGCTTGAAAGGAAGTAGCCTGTCTATTGCAAGGCAGCCTGTTTTACAGAAGGATAAAAGTATCGCCGGCTAATCCTGCTCATTCAGCAAAATGAAGGAATTTAGGGAATTTAGAATGGAATTCAAAATGGCAGAAGTATAAGGTTCAACAATTATACAAATTGATATTAAATAACATAGTAGCAAGCATATTAATGACCTTATCTGCATAAAATGTTCAAATTTTATCTTGCCAGATATAGAAAAATGTTTTAGATTGTCCATCAAGTAGAGTAGAAATGGTATATGCTAGGAGATGACTTCTATGGATCAACACTTGTAGGGAATTGAAGGCAGAGCATGAACTGTAACAAAAGTTACAGCTGATCCAGGGGAGCTCTGGAGCTAGGATGGCCCTTCAGAGTTGTCCTGTCTCAAAGAAAAAAAGTCCTTCCTTTATACCAAACTCCCATCTCCTATACTTACCAATTACTGGATGTAGGCTGCCCTCAGGTACAGGGAGTCACATATCTGGTCTTTGTTCCCAGGTCCTGCCACCGAACTTCTGCCTGCCACCGAAGTTCTGCCACAGAACTTCAAACCCTTGGGATTTCCTCAGTGATAGGACTGTCTTTGTTCTGCTAGTGAATTAATTCAAGGTGGTCCCTTAGATAGCTTCAGGATGCAGTTGTCACTGGAATAGCAACCACAGTAATTGGGGGAGGGTGGAGTGATTGGAAATTGAGTTCAATCATGTGAACAATCATTTAATCAAATATGCCCTATAAAAATCTCTGGACACTGAGTCTCAATGGAGCTTCCTAGATGATGAACACATTAATTTTCTGGGAGCATGATGCACCTGTGAATAGTATAGAGGAGATCTGCGTACCCTACCTGCACTTGACCTTACCCTGTATATCTCTTCATTTGGCTGTTCCTGGTCTATATCCTTTACCATACAGTTTTAAAAGTCAGTATAGTACTTAAAGTGAGTTTGTGAGTTGCTCTAGTGAATTATTGAAATTGAGGGGGTTGTAGGAGCTCCTGAATTTATATACAGCTGGTCAGAAGTGCAGCGGGTCCCCAGTACTTTGAAGTGGAGGACAGTATTAATCTGCATTAGCAAAGATGCCATGTGAGGCACACACTGCAATTGGGATTGCTCCTCCACTGAGACTGTGGTAGACATCTGTCATCCTCCAGTGTCTGTCTGGATTTTTAGAGGCTAAACTGGTGATTTAATGTGGTTATGTCAGGGACCAGCACCACTATATCCTATATGGGTTTTGGGGTAATACCAACCTCTGATACTGCCCAGGATGCAAAGCTGTTTTTGATTTACTATATTGGCATGGCTGGCAGGTGGGGGAGAGGGTGATTCAAAGACTTATATTTGTTTTTCTCTAAAATGATAGCTCTTACATCACATGTCAAGGAGTCAATGTGTGGATCCAGCCAAATATCACATATGTCCTTTCCAATTATGATTTGGGTGGCAGGGGAAATGACCACGAGGTGTGTCAAGGACTCATTGGATCTATCATAAGGTAGGTCTGAGCCAAGACTCCATTTCTTAGGTTTTGTACACTCCTATGCCAACAGGGATGCCATGACACCTTGGGTCTCTCAGGGTCTTATCAACTCAGACACTGTGTATCACAGTCACTGAAGTATTTGGGTGCTTTCCTTTCCCTGGTGTATGATTACTCAAGTGAGGGATTATATGTTCTTTTAGAAAAGGACTGTCTGATCCTCTGTTCCACCCCCTCTCTGCCCCTCCTGCTGTTGCACGCACTCACTCTCTCTCTCAAAAATTAATAAACTTAAAAATAATAATAATAATAATAAAAGAAAAAGACTGGTGATATTAGTGGACATGCTTGCATAGTATTTCATGGTTATTTCCCCTAGAGACCTGGCCTCTTCTTCAGCCTGTAGGATCTGGGTCTGAACATTTAAGTTCAGAAACTGGGAATGTGATTGTGACATTTTATTGGGGCAGCTATTCTTTCTTCTCACCATCTATCCTTGTTTTATCTCCATTTTAGACTGAATATTACCCTTGTCTATCTGTCTATCTTGTTTGAAAGCATGACATGATATGTTATCTCTGTTGTTTTTTGGCTGTTACAGTGACCTTGCATTTATTATGAAAATTGCACTGTCTTGCTTCTGTTGTTTAAGTACAGCACTCAGGCTCTATTATTTTGGGATTTTGTCACCATTATTATTACCATAGAACCCAGGGCTGTAACATCACCTCCTACTATCAACCCTGGTCTATAAAGTACAGTCATCTCTGAGATTCTCAGTGATGCAACTGTCCCTCGAACTAGTGTAGTTTTTATTGCTTTAGTGGTATTTCCCATGCTTCTGACAGAACATTGCCTGATAGCTGGTCTTCTGGGTGTGCATAGGACATTCCCTCTAATAGGTCTATTTCTCTGAGCCTTGGCTCCTTTATTCCATTTTCTGTCATGGTCCTTCTGGTATACTGACTTCACATACATGAACCAACACTTTCTCCAATGTTCTAAGAAACATAGAAGCATGGCATTAGCACGATCTTCTGGGGTCTTTGCCAGGATATTAAATCCTATATCGTAGGACAGTATTCCATATGCATAAACTTTTGTACAAACTTCTCTGCTTCCCTTGATTCAGACCTTCAGAATACAGTTCTATACATCAACTCTTGCTAGCTCATGTTTGGTGGGTCCTGTGTCTTCTTTGGAACATAGTAATTTTGTCTCTAGTAGGCCTAGCCCCTTCCTTGCAAGCTTATGAAATGACTTAACCTGAGTTACTGATTTGTGTCTAGGAGAGGAATTATGAGTAGTTCCTAAAGGAGGTGTATATTGTCTTATAAGCCACAGACCTACTCATCATCTTCAAGCAAGAGAAGAGAACCTTAGCATATAACAGGAAAGAGTTATATGCTAGCAGGCCCAGAGATTTCAAAGGGATCTACATCTAAAATTTTCAAGTCCATGAGCCCAGATATTCTGATTCTGTGACCCGGGGCCCCACTCCTTTCCAAAAGCACTGACCTTGGCACAGAAAAATTTTGGGGGTTAAAGATGTAACTTCCTCTGAAGCTCTGCTACTCTTTTAAGTATGTCCTGGATTTGATCCTAAGCTTTTCCTGCCCTTCAGCTACAGAAGATGAAAGTCACTCTATATGATGCCAAAGCAGCTCTCTGACTCTTAGACTTATCCAGATTAGTCACTGTCAGCCTTTTATTTATTTATTTTTAATGTGTTAACTGCACTGAAACATGGTTACCTGATTCCATAGTCCTTCATTTCCACTTCCCTGAAATTCTCAAGCACTGAGGTACTTCCCACTCCAGTGCAATCCTTTCTGTGGTATCCCATCCTAATTCACTGTTGGTGAAAGTTAATGTCACAGCTACTGGATGCCTGGGGCTATTTATGCTCCACCTACCCACCAGTGGTAGGTTTCTCACTGGCAGCTGACTGGGGGTAATCTACTTCCCAAACCCCATGTTAGAATTAGCTTCCTCTGACCACTCCTGGCACCAAGTCTTAGATTAAGTCTTCAGGAAGCAGACCCTGAGACAGAGAATCTTTTGCATGGAGGTATTTATTAGAAAGTGTTCCAAGATCAACATCTATAGGGAAATGAAAGAAGTAGGAATAGGCAGAGGGAAGAAGTGAACTGTGGGGCACAACCCATAATAAACTCTAGAGCTGAGATGGCCCTTCAGATTTGTCCTGAGTAGAGGTAAGGTAGTCAGGCCTTTATATTCCTGCATTGACTAGTCATTAGATGTGGGCTGTTCCCAGGGTTGGGGTGACCTTGGCTAGAGCTGCTGTCTTTGGTGGAGGTCAGCTCCTAGAGGGTCACTCGGTTGGGGGCCATTAACCTCCCAACACCACCGGCAACTGGGGAGTACTCAGTTCTGAAGGAAGGATCAAGGTTATACACGGCAGATCCACTTCAAGAATTTCAAATTGGGAAATTAACATAATCAAATTCTGTCTTTACAATAATCATCCTGTCACAAGTAAGAAGAAAGAATTAAAAGAGTTCATGGCTAATTGATCATGCCATACTGATAAATACATTTTTATTTATATTTAAACTTTTATCTATATTATTTATATCTATGTTTATTCATATTTATATTTGAAAGACAACACATTTCTACCGTGGAAAAACTCCAAGGTAGGAATGGCAGTACATATATAGAAAAATATAGTCTATAAATGACAGTAATTCAGTCAGGTTATTTCCATTTCTAGCCCTCATAAATCTTAATATAATTCCATTGTTAGTCAATTCACTAAAGTGTTTTCATTCCAGTGCCATGATGCAGCTGAAGTAAAGAGGTAAGTGCATTCTTACTTAGTGATAGCAGGTTAAACAAACTGAGATTCTTATGTAAGTTTCATGAGCATCGGGATATGGAGAGAGTTATAATGGATGTAATAATAATGAGAAATAGATCTAAAGCTAATGAATAAAAGAGGGTAATGGACTTTGTGAGCACTTAGTCCCTGTTCAATCTATAGCCCTGGTGGAACATAAAGGAAGAGGAGACGTGAAATAGAAAGATGCAATAGATGCGCGAGGTTAAAAAAATTATATCTTTTTGCTTTATGGGAGTAACCTACAAATATACAAATTGTAAGGAATATGAAATATGAAATATGGAAATTAAAATTAAAAAGTAAAAAATAAAAACATTCCATAATCCTATCACCAGAAGATAATAATTGTTAAGATCTCCATGATTTCTTTTATGAGAATACTTTTAAAAAATTCTTTATATTATGTATTATATGTGTAATATATGTATTTCCTTAATATCGTGTCATACTTTTTTTTTCATCAAAACAAATTATTTGAAGACTCTTACTTTTAATTCTGGTGTAGCATTCCATCCATCATATAAATATATCCTTTATATTGGACATTGGGGCAGTTCCACGTTTTTGTTTTGTTTTTTTTTTTGTTATTATAATCAATGTTGGGAAGAATAGTGTTTTGTAGAAAAATTTCAATATAGGTCTTGTTAATTTCTGAAGAAACACTTATAAAATCAGGGATAATGGGTCAAATCACATAACCTTTTTAAAGGCCCTTAATTAAATCACCAAATTATCTAGAAATGTGTTCCAGTTTCTATTCCCCTCAGCAATGCATGTGTACGTTCATCTAACTACACATTCTTTTCAGAATGGATAATGGTTTTAACTTTCTGCCAATGTGATAGAAATAAATGTGATTTTGTTGTTGTCGTCTTGTTTCACATTCTTTTAGTAACTAGTGCTAGCTTAGCTGTTTGAGTCTTCTTATAAATGGTGTTCCCAGAGCCACACCTGTAGGGCAGATTGGTGCTCATGTAACCCCTCAGCTAGTTCTGAGTTTCTGATGCACATTCACACTGAGCAGCTCTAGATGTTCCTAGAGAGTTTGCTGATCTGATAGGACATCAAATACTACACTTCCCAGGGTGTGAAGTGTCTATGTGTTTGGAACTGTACTGTTTTGGAGTGAATCGTGTCCCCCTTCTTTCCCCCATTTTCATGTATTGAAGTCTTAATCCCCCGTACCTCCAAATAAGACTTTATGTGGAGATAGGGTCTTTACTGGGGTAACCAAATTATAGTGAATCCATTAACTCATCAACAAAATGAAAAGGAAACCCACTGAATAAGAGAAAATATTTGCAAATCATATATCTGATAAAGAGTTAATATCCAAAATATATAAAGAATTCATGCAACTCAATAGCAAATAAACAGTCCAAATTAAAAAATAAATAGAAGCTCCAAATAAACATTTTTCCAAAGAAGACATTCAGATGGCCAACAGGTACCTGAAAAAGTGTTAAACAACACTAATCATTAGGGAAATGTAAATCAAAACCACAGCAAGATACTATGCACTTGTAAAAATGCTATCCAAAAGATAGATAACAAGTGCTGGTGAGGATGTGGAGAAAAGCAAACCCTCGTGCACTGTGAGGTGGGAATGTAAATTGGTGCAGACACTGTAAAAAAACAGAATGGAGGTTTTTTCAAAAAATTAAAAATACAACTATAATATGATCCAGCACTTGCATTTCTGGGTATTTATCTAAAAGAAAAAAAACTGAAAACATTAACTCAAAAAATATCTGTACCCCATGGTCATTGCAGCATTATTTACAATAGCCAAGACATGGAAGCAACCTATGTGTTCATTGAGGGATAAATGGAAAAATAAAGTGTGATATCTATATGTCTATACATAAATAATGTGATATCTATCTATCTATCTATCTATCTAAAATGGAATATTATTCAGCCATTTTAAAGGAAATCTTGGGGTACCTGCGTGGCCTGGTTAGTTAAATGTCCACCTCTTAATCTCAGCTCAGGTCTTGATCTCAGGGTCATGAATTCAAGCCCCACATTGGGTTCCACACTGGGCTTGAAGCTTACTCAAAAAACAAGCAAACAAGCAAACAAACAAACAAACAATAGGAAATCTTGCCATGTGTGACAACATGGATGGATCTCAAGGGCATTAAGCTAAGTGAAATAAGTCAGACAGAGAAAGACAAATGCCATATGATTTCACTTATATGGGAATCTAAAAAGAAGCAAACAAACAAACCAAACTCATAGATACGGAGATAGTTTCCAGAGGTGGGGGATGGGAGGGTGGGCAAAACAGGTGAAGGGTGTCGAAGGGTACAGACTTCCTGTTATAAAATAAATGAGTCACGGGGATGTAATGTACAGCATGGTAACTATAGTTAATACTCCTGTATTGTATAATTGAAAGTTTCTAAAATAATAGATCTTAAAAATTCTTATCACACTTAAACAAATGTTGTAAGTATGGTGATGGCTGTTAACTAGACTAAGTGATCATTTTGCAATGTACATGGATATCAAATCATTATGTTGTACACCTGAAACAAATACAATGTCAACTAGATGTCAAATAAAAAAAAAATAAGTCCATCAGGGTGGGCCCTAATCTAATAAGACAACGGTCCTTATAAAAAGAAGAAATTTGGCCACAGAGACATGCACAGAGGGAAGACAATATGGAAAGACTTAAGGAGAAGATGGCCATTCACAAACCAAGGAGATCCTTGCCTCCTGGCCCTTGGGAGGAACCACCCTTGCTGATCACTTGATCTTGGGCTTCCAGCTCCAGGACACTGAGGCAGTAAACCTCTGCTGTGGAAGCCATCAGTCCTCGGTCCTTTGTTATGGCGGCAGTAGCAAACTAATACATATACATCTCAGAATCTGAATGTCCCATCCATCTTTTTCTCCTGCACAGTTCTTTGTGCAGGACGGTTGAAGTAGAGCACCTTCAGGGAGCCTGTCCACACCTGTTCCCTGCCCTGTGGAGAATGGCCCATGTGGCTGTGGTGAGCTGTGCAAGCTTGTCGTCTCTATCCTACTGTGGCCCTGATCTACACCTGGCTGCTCAGAGCCTGCCTGTTGGACGTGCAGAGGCAGCACCTAGACCCAGACTGCAAAGTTCTGGGTCTGGGAGATCATGAGTCATGGAGGTCTCAGGGGTCATCACATCCCTTGCAGAGGTAGTCTTTTGGAAGAGAGGGGAAGGGAGAGAAACGCAGAGCCAGGAGAGTGTGGTTTGTGAGACATGAAATGGTGTTTTAGAGATTTTCTGTTCAGTTGTAATACTTGAGAGACTGTTCTTCCTTCCCTGGTTCTATGGGCTCTATTACTCCTTTACTTCTGGTGTTTCCACAAGAACCGTCAGTCCTAGATCTTGGAGAAAAGTACAAGTTTTCTGCCTTTTCTGTGTGTTCCTCAGCATTTTAGTGGAGAGAAGGGAGAGGCCGCACCAGGGACTCCTTCTCAGGAGTCATTAAAATTTTTTTTATGTTTATTTATTTATTATTTGAGAGAGACAGAGAGAGAGGGAGAGAGAGGGAGAGAAGGAGAGAGAGAGAGAGAGAGAGAGCAAGCTGGGAAAGAGCAGAGAGAGAGAGGGAGAAAGAAATCCCAAGCAGACTTCGCGCTGTCAACACAGAGCCCAACACAGGGCTTGAACTCATGAACTGTGAGATCATGACCTGAGCCAAAACCAGGAGTCAGATGCTTAACTGACTGATCTACCCAGGTGCCTCTCAGGAGTCATTTTAAACCAGGTACCACAGGTTCAGTCTTGAAACAGCAACGCCTTTTAACTAAACACTACACAATTACCTTTCCTCTTTTATTTTGCAATGATTCGTGAAGATTTGAAAAACCTTCCTGTTCTCTCATAGGCCTCTATTTAAAATGTATTGTGAATGGCTAAAATAATAACCGTAATCAGGTAATAGCATCTTAACCACAGAAAAGCATGGTGAAGATTTAGTATATAAAGAACCTGTTCATGTGTGCATATACAGATAGTGTTACAGATATCCACTCTGGTTTCATTATAACAAATTATTCTCTTTTCTTTATCCCTTTATCTATCTACTTCCAAACATGATTAAAATATAAGATAAAGTCTTTGTCCTCAAATGAGTCATACCTTTGTTGGAATTTTTTTAGGGCAGTGGGGAGAGGAGAAAGTCAAACAAATAATTAGAATGGTGTTTCATGTGTTATGATATATATATATATATATATATATATATGGACACTTAGAGCCTTGAAGTTGCTCAGGAGGCCCTTCCAGGAAAGTAACCCTTCAGCTGTGCCTTGAAGAAGGAGAACATTGTCAATTGTTTCAAATGATGAGCCTAAATGGCAAGGTCACAGGGACTGACCAGGAGACTTGAGGACAGCAGATGTGCATGGAAGGGCAGGGATGGATTTGAAGGTTCTTTCCATATCTAAAATCTTGTGGTCCCATGCTCCAAACTATGCTGATGGAACCATGAGAATTGGCTGTCATTAGGTTTTAAATAGTGGTGTTGCCATTGGTTAAGGGAAAGCAATTATGTTCTACGTAAATAGGGCAAATAACCTTTCATTATCTGTGACCCATGGCTCGGAAAGGCTGACAGCACAAATCTGTGGGCTAGTGAAATATGTTTGTCTGCAAGGTTTTCCTAACTAGAGGACGGCCAGGTAGTTTGAGGGACACTGTATTCTCTGACGTGCTCTACTGCACCTCCATTTGTGACTCAACATCATAATCCTCCAGACAGCGGCAGATTCCCTGACCTCTCCCTGTGACATAAACAGTGCCAGCATGTGCCAAGACTATCCACGCTGCCTGTGACTTTCCCAGCTCCTGAGGGTCACAAACAGCCATGCAGCAGATGTCCGGCCTCCTTGCTTGCTCAGCTGATAGCTTCTCTTTGTGGCTTATTTTTACGACCTGGCAACGCCTGAGATCATGAGAGGATACAGCCCTCGTGTGTGTAAGAATTCTGGCTCCGAGGTTCAGTGAGGCTTCAGAGAGTTCCACTCATTTCCTCAAGTCCTCATGGGGCAGGGCTGGGGCTCCTGTTGACTTTAACATAATCCAAGGTCCTGTGGGCAAGTCGGTTTTCCCTGCTGTTTCTCTGCCAAAATATTAATGTTTTGCTGTGGCGGTGGTGGTGGTGGTGGTGGTGAACTATGGGTAGGTTAATTGTTGTAGGGAAATAGGTAGATAAGAATAAGAAGGATTATCTCTCTGCAAATCTTCCCCAGCTTGTGTTTTGTAGACTCAGAAAGAGCTGAAGAGACCGGAATAGTAGGGATTAGTTTCCTGAATGTTCAGAGAAGAGTTAAAGGGCACAAATCTATGCTCTGAAGGAAACAGGGCTCAGGAGGAGCTGGTGGCTCTGGAAGGCAGGTTCTTACTGCACAATTATAAAGCATCCCAGTGAGAAATAGAGAAGGAATTGGCAGAGAAGTGACATTAAAAAAAAAAAAAAAAAAGTGTGGCATGCATGATCCCAAAGTATAGCTCCAAAATGGACAGAGGTGTCTTCATCAAGGATAAAGATCATAAACGTGTGATTTTTTTAAAATTCAGTCTTGATGATGTCACTCCTTCTTAAAGTCCCATTCTCTGTGGAAAACAATCTCAAACTAGTTCACTTGGTATGTAAGATGCTGTTGAACACCATGTCCATTCCCCTGTCTCCTCCCCCCAGCCTATGTGTTTGATGTGTTAGGGGAGTCACTAAAAGTGACAGTTACAAAACCTGTTCCTAACCTATAGCATCCTTTGCACTTTGGGTGGTATGATGTCTGCTCTTCTTATTAGATTCTTTCTTTAGTCTGTACCATGCTTATATTAAGAAATCAAATGTTAAAGGAATAAATAGAATATAAAAATGCCCATTAGGTTTCTTCATGTAGACAATTGCTAATAATTTATAAATAATTTAATTTATATTGTGCTAGATTTCTATGTATATGCTGCTATCATTGTATTAAATGAAATTGTGTGTATGTCTGCACATAATGTATATAATTTATATATATATTTATGCATATATATGTGTAAATATATGTATTATATGTATATATGAAATTATAGGAATATATTCTTACAATTTTCTTCTTATCCCACCTAATATGACATTTTGAGCATCTTCCCATATTCATACACAAAGCTTTTTTTTCATTTATTTAATTTATCTTTGATTACTATTGTTTTTCATTTTAGAGAGAGAGTGTGAACAGAGGAAGGAGCAGAGGAGAAAGAAGGAGAATCTCAAGCAGGTATCACACTCAGCATGGAGCTTCACACAGGGCTTGATACCATGATCCTGGGATCGTGACCTGAGCAGAAATCAAGAGGGAGACATTTAACCAACTGAGCCACCCAGGTGCCCCTGTTCTAACAGCTATATTATAGCTGCATGCCTTGTTTAACCAACCCCTCTTAAATCTCATTTAAGGGTTTTGAATTTATCCATACAATAAACAAAAACATATTTGCATGTATATTTTGTGCAAATGTAAGTTTATTTTTATTATTTATTTTTTCATTTATTTATCCAACATCTATTTATGAAGCATTTATTCACAGAATCTGCTTAAAGCTTGCCTGTGTTATGAAGCCTAAAACTCCCACTCCCTAAACTAAGGCAGAATCCAGTCTCCCATCTCCCTGTTGATACATTTTTGTGTCTTTCCGTCCTTTGGGACTGTGAGTGTTGTCATGGTAACAATGTTACCATTGTTCCGATTTCCCAAAAATACAATCAAGGTAAATCTTGAGATTATAGATTACGAAACTGAGTACTTCCCCAACAAACTCTACCCTGTTATTTCAAGCTTTTCAAAGAGAGGGATCTTTATGAGTTAGAATGGATTATGTAAAACCATGCCTCATTAACCACCTTTCTTGGAAGCTTTCCTACATGACAAATACAGATTAGGGAATGTTGTAGATAGAGACTATCTTGATTTCAGCAAAACACTTGAGATTAAAAGAAAAAGCAAGAAACAAAACTAACATGCTTATAAAGGAAAAAATGCATTCAATAATTGTATCAATAGGTAAATTTATAACTAATTGAACAACTGGGTCTAAAGAGTAGAGATTAATAAATCAACATCAACCTCAGGGAGATAAACTATAAGGGTCTGACTCCATCCTGCACAGAGTGAAGTAGCAAATGTCTTCCCTAAGCCTCCTGCAACAGAATTATGCAAATGCTAAGTATTTAACTCTTTTTTAGGAGAGCTTCCATTTGTTTAGCCTGTGGTTTCTGGGACATACTGATACAACACGAATGAACTGGTTAGATTATGTATCTGCTCCATTTTAACTTCCATATTTTTTATTTCTATTTTTTTGCCTGAATTGATTAGACAAAACTAGATTGTGATGATTCAGATATTTCAATGCTGAAAAAAACATCTATCATAGCCCAGTGTTTTCTCCTTTATTGCTTTAACCATTAAAAATAAAGTATATTGAGATTTAAATTCACATGGAGTTGTAAGAAATAATACAGAGAGAAGAACCTGTTTGCACAGTGTCCCCCATGGTGACATCTTGCATAACTATAGTATAACATTATTGTCAGGAAATTGACATTGATAGTAGCAATCAACCTTATTCAGATTTCACCATTCACGTATATTCATTTGTATGTGTGTGTGCGTGTGTGTGTGTGTTTAGTTCTATACAATTTTATCACATCTGTAGGTTCATGTGGCTTCCACTACAGACAATATATAGAACTGCTCCATCACAAGGATCCCTTGTGCCAGCTTTTATGGTCATAGCCCCTCCCTGTTCCCACTCCTTAGCCTCTGGCAGTTACTAATTTGTTTTCCATCTCTGTAACCTTGTCATTTCAGGAATACTACATAAAATACTTTTGAGACTAGCATTCTTCACTCAGCCTAATTTCCTTCACATACAACCATGTGACTTCTTGTTATCAATAAATAGTTCCCTCTTTTTATTGCCAAAGGTGTGGATATACACAATTTGTTCAACCATTTACACAATGAAAGCTATTTGGGTTCTTTCCAATTTTTAGCAATTACTAGTAAAGTGGGCATGAACAATCATGTATGGAGTTTTGGGTGAATTTAAATTTTCATTTCTTTGGGTTAAATGCCAAAGAGAGCAATCACTGGGTCAGGTGGTAAGTGCATGTATATACTTTATAAAGTATTCTTCTCTTTTCCAAAGTGGCTTTACTGTTTTACATGTCTGCTGGCAATGTATGAAAGAATTGATTTCTCTGTATTCTCACTAGTATTTGGTGGAGTTATTTTTATTTTAGTTGTTCTAACAGTTGTACAGTAATAGCTCATTGTGGTTTTAATTTACATTTCTCTAATGGCTATTGATGTGAACATTTTTTCACTTGACATATATATATATATATATATATATATATATATATATATATCCCCTTTGGTGAGAAGTCTTTTGCCCATTTTCTAATTGGACTCTTTGACTGTTTTTGTTGTTGAGTTTTGAGAGCTCTTTATATATTATAGATATGAGTCCTTTGCCACATATGTGGTTTGTAAATTTTTCTCCCAGTCTGGGGCTTGTCTTTTCATCTTTTTAACAGGGTCTTTCACAGAGCAAAAATTTTTTTTGATTTTGATAAAATTTAGTTTATCAATTTTCTCTGTTATGCATTACACTAATATAGATGACTTACTTAAAAAAACACTTTGATTTTAAAATAGTTTCAGGTTTACAGAGAAATTTCATAGAGAAAATTTCACAGAGTTCCCACATATCCTTCATCTGGTTTCTGCTGTTATTAATATATTATTGTCACTGTGGTAGACTAGTCACAACTAGAAAACCAACATGACAGTATTACTATGAACTAAATGCCACACTTTATTTGATTTCACTAGTTTTTCTTAATTTCTTTTTTTTATTGTCTAGAATGTAAATCAGGACATCACCCTAGATTTAGTCATCATGTCTTCTTTGTCTTGTCTGACGTGTGATAGTTTCTCAGACTTTCCTTGTTTCTCATGACCTTGGCAGTGTTGAGGAGAGCTGGTTAGGTATTTTGTACACTGTCCTTCCATTCATGTTTGTTTCATATTTTTTTTTTCTCATGGTTAGACTGGGGTTGTGGGTTTTGGAGAAAATTATATTAAAGGTATGTGCTCTCAACACCACTTATCACTGACCATGTTGACCCTATTCAGCTGGCCAAGGTAGTGTTTGCCAGTTTTCTTCACTGCAAAGCCTCCATCCCCTTCTGTGCTCTCTGAAGGCAAGTCACTAAGCACACCTTCTTGGTGTGGTGGCTGGGGATGGGAGTATCTAGATTAATGACCTGGAATTCTTTTGTACAGGAGGTTTGCCTCTTTCTCCCCAGTTATTTATTTATTCAATCATTTCTTCATATTTCTATGTATTCATGGTTAATTTCAACATTACATTATAATCTAATACTATCTTATTTGTTTCATATCAGCTCCTGACATTAAGAGGTCTTTCAGATGGGCTCCTGTGTCCCTTTGATATGCCTCATCCTTATCTTTTGAGCACTTCTTTACTTTGTGACATTTCTAGCTGTTCCAGGTTTATTTTGCATATTCCAAGCCACAATAGAATCAGCCAAGACTGGGTTCCTTTAATCAGACAGTAGGAGTAGAACTCAATCTGGGTGTTGAGTGTGGTTCACTTTTTGAGTAAGTGTGACCTGTGACCTCATAGATAACATTCTGTGAAATGAAAACAAAATTAGATGGATTCCTTCCCCGTTATTCTTGAGATTATGCATGAGAACTTATGATTTGTCTTGAGTTTGCTGTACTATGACCAACTGCCCTCCTTTAATGGGACTCAGTGTTCCCACTATTAAGAACTTTTAGGTGAAAACTGAGAGTGATGTCACATCAGACTGTGATGGCCACATATGACTGTGATGGTTGTGACTTGTAGCTATCTTGAGACCATGAAGGATGCCAATCTACAGAAAAAGATGACATGGTACATATAGCAGATCAAAAAGGGAAAGAACTGGTTTTTTTATGACTTCAGTGAGCCAGTTCTTGACGTGCTCTACTTTGGAATATTTTGCCATGTGAAATAATAATGATTAAATACCATATTTTCAATTTCTATTCCAAACAATATAAGGCATTCTGCCTAATATAATGTAACATAACATAACATAACATAACATAACATAACATAATAATAATAATATAAGGCATTCTGTTGCTACTGATGTGTATGTTGACTTAAGCCTCAATGTAAGCATGCCCTTTGAGATTCAGAGCTCATGTATTACTGATATTATTATTATCATTAATTAGTATTCATCTAAATATTTGTGATTTCAGTGTCATTTTGTGACTGCTCTTCCTTAAAAAATGCAGTCTTTGCATCAGCATGTATAGAAATTCATTCACTAACTTGTTCAGTCTTCTATCTCTTCATTCATTTTTCAACAATTGCTGAGCATTGACAATGGGCCAACATTGTGTTAGGCTCTGGGGATACAAAGATGATTACTGGACACCTCCTGCCTCTGAAAGCTCACAGTTCAGGGAAGGAAACAGTGGTGTAAACAACGGAAATGACATCAGTGATGGGGCAAGCAAAGTGAAATAAACCTTCGGAGGATAGAGCATATATTTTCTAAGGATGGAAAGGGATATTTTGTGAATGGGTTGGAATTTGTTGAGTGTGGGTTCTTTTGACAAGAAAGAGCAGAGAATGGGATTTTAGGCTGAAGGAAATGCAGGGACAAAGTGTGGAGATGGAAATACAGTCTTCTTTGGAGAAAGGCAAGCAGTGAGATGTAGCTGGAGAAGAGTGGGAGATGGGCTGAGATGGAAAAGGAGGTTGGTAATATTAAGTGAGACTCAACTGTGGAGGATTTGGAAGACCAGGTTGAGGATTTTGGAATTTTGGATTTCACTTGTGGTTTAAATCTCTTAACAAATAGAAATAATGTAACTTTCTCAAGGATTTATCCTGCTCTTCAAAAAAGATGCTGTGCCTGGCTGTGTAAACAAAGAGCACAGGCCGCAATCATATTTCACGGATTCATGGTAAATAATGTTAAAAATCCTGTTACAAATTCTTTGGGGAATGAAGTACTCTTTTCTTTCTCTTCCTTCTCCTTTTCTTCTTCTTCCTCTTCCTTCTTTCATGCAAATCTTTGTTTTGGTATGTTGGTTTTATTTAGAATTTTTGTTTGTTTGTTTTAACTGAAAAGAGCAAATATTCAACTTATACTCATATACAATTGGAAAAATATTTTCTCTCTAGAAGACAATTATTTGGCATCCAAAATCCCAGTTGGTTTTATGTAGCCTTAGATCCTTTAGATTTAAGGTATCATTTCCTATGTAAAAAGTAGTTAGTGATGCTATCATTGCCTTTTTAAAAATTATACATGAGATTATGGTAATGGTAGTGTTCTTCAAATAGAACATCTGGGGATACTGGCAAACCAGATGGAGGATGAATCCTTGATAGATATGTAACCTACGGCGAAACTTTGAGAGCTTTTTAGGATTTGTTTCATTCTATGAATCTCAATGCTATTTTAATGCCATTGTTGGTTTAACTTCTTTTTTATTGAGTAATAAAAATGAGGAGAAATGGTTCAATGGAGCTTATAAAAAAAATCTATGCTTCAACTAACATGGCAAACAATTCATAACATCTTTTTTATATTTTGTAGGGTAGGGATGTACAAATTATCATACTTTAAATGTATGGAAGTGATCTTGAGGCAGGTAAGAGTCAAGTACATGTCAAAACAGTACAGTGTTGTGTATGGCATTGTCCTAGTTTCTTTTTCTTTTTTCTAACTCCTATAGAAGTAGATACTCTTTACCAGTGAAATCTTGATCACTTTCCATACTTTTCCCTGGTGTCTCTGGCACACATGACAACCTTAGTTGTTGAGTTGGTGTCAGTTCCTAGTGGGATGCAATGCTACTGACTGCTGGCACATGATTAGACAATGGTTTGGATTTGAGAATTTTTTTTATTTCCAGGGCTTTTTATTTTTTATTTTATTTATTATTTTTTTTTCAATATATGAAATTTATTGTCAGTTGGTTTCCATACAACACCCAGTGCTCATCCCAAAAGGTGCCCTCCTCAATACCCATCACCCCCCCTCCCCCCCCCTCCCCCCCCCAATCAACTCAGTTTTTAAGAGTCTCTTATGCTTTGGCTCTCTCCCACTCTAACCTCTTTTTTTTTTTTTTTCCTTCCCCCTCCTCCATGGGTTTCTGTTAAGTTTCTCAGGATCCACATAAGAGTGAACACATATGGTATCTGTCTTTCTCTGTATGGTTTATTTCACTTAGCATAACACTCTCCAGTTCCATCCACGTTCCTACAAAGGGACATATTTCATTCTTTCTTATTGTCACGTAGTACTCCATTGTGTATATAAACCACAATTTCTTTATCCATTCATCAGTTGATGGACATTTAGGCTCTTTCCATAATTTGGCTATTGTTGAGAGTGCTGCTATAAACATTGGGGTACAAGTGCCCCTATGCATCAGTACTCCTGTATCCCTTGGGTAAATTCCTAGCAGTGCTATTGCTGGGTCATAGGGTAGGTCTATTTTTAATTTTCTGAGGAACACTGCTTTCCACACTGCTTTCCAGAGTGGCTGCACCAATTTGCATTCCCACCAACAGTGCAAGAGGGTTCCCGTTTCTCCATATCCTCTCCAGCATCTATAGTCTCCTAATTTGTTCATTTTAGCCATTCTAACTGGCGTGAGGTGATATCTGAGTGTGGTTTTGATGGATTTGAGAACTTTTGACGCAAGCTATTTTAGATATGATTTCTCCAGATTAGTCCTTTACTCTCTGGAATTTTCTCAAATTCAGATAGGCCAATAATTTGAGAAATGAGAATCCCAAGAACATCTTGGCCTTCATGTCTGAACCTGGTAGCTGCTCCTGGGGGTGGTTGACAGACCATGCCTTGAAGATGCAAAGAGAATAAACCCATGTAGCTTGGAGACCATAGTCAATGCTTGTAATTGGGTTCAAATGCCTGCTGGAAGCCACATTCTATTGCAGAATTCAAAGAGATTGGCAAGCTCTGGGGCAGTGCAATAAAATCCAGGGAGTAAAGTCAACATTATAGAGTTAGGAAAAACTGTGACAAACACTAATTTCAGTAGAAAACACAAGTTCAGAGAGATATTGATAAAGAGAGGGCTTGAATATTCTTCTCTTTCACATAGATGTTCAGACCCAGGCAGAATAAAAACCAATCAGAGATCTTCTGTTTTGTTTTGTTTGGTTTGGTTTGGTTTTCTGGGTAAGATTTTCAATATGAAGCCAGCCACTTCATTTGGCAGATGGAATAATTCAAGGAGGCTGTGACCTACCTTGGTTACATAACTGGAGCAAGTGGGAAAACAAAGGTTTTCCCTTGTGTTACTTTCCTTCTATGAGAATGTGTGGAGGGCACTGTGGGGTGTGGCAGGGAGAGCAATGGATGACACACTGAATTTAAATATTAGTTCTGACATCTCAGCCATGATCTCTGTCTTTTGTAAAAATGAGAATAATAACAGTTTTTTTTTGCGAGAGGGGAGGGGACAGCTGTGTGAAAATTAAATGAAACGATGGATAAAGAATCCCCAGTATGAGATGTAACACAAGATAAGACACAACAAATGACAACTAATGCTATTAATATGTGCCAAGATTTTAAAACCTTATGATATAAGATGGGAATGGATAGAGCTTCAGGTGCTAAGTCACAAGCCACCGACTAGTGCCTCTCAGCCTAGTGTTGGGAGACACCTGCCAGGCTATTTAGGACATCTTATAAAGACACAGGGGATGGCTCTTCTGAAAAGTCTCTGTTGTGGAATGATAAATTATGGACATTTCTTTACAGAG